>NC_073263.2:33308710-33611740 GCF_029289425.2 Pan paniscus | reverse complement strand
ACATCCTAGCATCTGGATTGTGGTTTTTCCACTTAGTCTGTGTATGGTATGCTGCTATAACAAAATCTGTAGTTAGGTAATTTATAAAGAACAGAAATTTATTTTTTCACAATTCTGGAACTGGGAAGTCTAAGATCAAGGCACCAGGAGGTTTGGTTGTCTGGCAAGGGCTGCTTTCTGCTTTAAGATGGTACCTCATTGCTCTCCTCCAAAGGGCAGGAACACTGTGTCCTCACACACATCTATTCATTTGCTTATTTGTTTATTTAATGAGTGCCCTAGTAAACTTCAGTGTTGACAAATCAGTTTATTTTCTTTTCTCCTACTTTTTCTTTTCTTTTTTTAAGACAAGGTCTCACTCTGTCAACCAGGCTGGAGAGCAATGGTACAATCATGGCCCAATGCAGCCTTGACCTTCTGGACTCAAGAAATCCTCCCAACTCAGCCTCCAAAGTATGTGGGATTACAGGCATGTGACATCATGCCCAGGTAATTTTTTTTTTTTTTTTTTTTTTTTTTTTTTTGTAGAGACAAGGTCTGGCGATGTTGCCCAGGCTTGTCTTAAACTTGTAGGCTCAACCAGTCCTCCCACCTCAGCATTCTGAAGTGTTGGGATTACAGGTGTGAGCCACTGCACCTGGCATCTCTTACTATTTTCTAAGAACAAAGGCATTATTTACTCACATGGCTGCACATTGGCTTATTTTGTATAACTTTATTGAGATATGATTCACATCCCATGCAATTTACCCATTTAAAATACGTCATTCCATATTGTTTGGTAAATTACAGAAATGTGTAACTGTCACTACAATCTCCTATTATTTAACGTACTTTTTCTAGTATTATTTCAGTGCCATCTCTTATTGTATATTAAATACATTGTGATATATTGAAAGTATTATTGATTTTGATGCTCAAATTGTTCAATTTAGCCATTGTCCCTTTCCCCCAGGCCTGGCAACCACTGATCTACTTTTTTTTGTTGTTGAGATGGAGTCACGCTCTGTCACCCAGGCTGGAACGAAGTGGCATGATCTCGGCTCATTGCAAGCTCCACCTCCTGGGTTCATGCCATTCTCCTGCCTCAGCCTCCCAACTAGCTGGGACTACAGGCGCCCACCACCACACCTGGCTAATTTTTTGTGTTTTTAGTAGAGATGGGATTTCATCGTGTTAGCCAGGATGTTCTTGATCTCCTGACCTTGGCCTCCCGAAGTGCTGGGATTATAGGCTTGAGCTACCTCGCCTGGCCTAATCTACTTTCTATCTCTATGGATTTGCCTATTGTGGAGACTTCATATAAAAGAAATTATATACCATGTTGCCTTTTGCATTAATTCTTTAACTTAGCGTAATGTTTTCAAGGTTCATTCTTATTTGTAGCATGTATCAGTACTTCATTCCTTTTTATGGCTAGTAGTTCATTATATGAATATGCCAGATTTTATGTATCCATTCATAAGTTGTTGGATATTTGGTTGTTTCTCTTTTTTGGCTATAATGAATAATGATGCTATGAACATTTGTGGGTACTTTTTTGCATGGAAACATGTTTTCAGTTGAATATATACCTAGGATAGGAATTGCCAAGTCATATGGCAATTGTATGTTAACCCTTTTAAGGAATTACCAAAATGTTTTGCAAAGAGATCGTACCACTCTAGAATCCTACCAGCAATATATGAGCATCCCTACACATTCTCACCAACACTTGTTATTGTCTTTTTTTAATAGCCATCCTGGTGGATGTGATGTGGTATCTCATTGTGGGGTTTTGTTTGTTTTGTTTTATATTTTATTGCTTCTCTGTTGTTCCTGTAGATCACTGTGGCTTTGATATGCATTTCCCTAATGATGTTGCACATCTTTTCTTGTGCTTAATGCCTATTTGTAAATCTTCTTTGTTGATTGAAAAGATTCAAATCCTTTGCTCATTTTTAATTGGGGTATTTGTATTTTTATTATTGAGTTGTAAGAGTTCTAGACACAAGTCCTTTATCATACATATGATTTATAAACATGTTCTCCCATCCTGTTGTTCCCTTTTAACTTTCTTGTTGATATTGTTTACAGCATAAAGTTTTATAAATTCTGATGTGTTCCAAAAGAAAAAAAAAAAAAAGCATTCCTGACATTGTGATCAGTGGCCTAGCAACTTCTCAGACCACTGGGTCACATGGTCTCTTCCCTCCAACAGACTTCTACTTCCATGCCAGGTGGGGCTGCCAGATTTAGCCAATCAAAATATGGGCCACCCAGTTAAATTTGAATTTCAGATAACTAACATTTTTTTTTCAGTATAAGTACATCCTAGGCAATGTTTAGGATATACTGATACTTAAAAATTATTCATTGTTTATCTAAAAATCAAATTTAACCAGGTGGTCTGCATTTTATTTGGCAGCTCCAACTCCAGCCCTCTAACCCAGGGACAATGAACAGCATAAGAGAAAGCTCTGAAGTTTAAGACTTCAACACACATGTACTTTCCCTAGGAAGTAACGAAAAGTAAATGGTATCTCTGGCATTATCCTTCACTATGAAAAGGATTCACAAATAGGTGGCCCTTGGAGGTGATGTACTAGATGGTTCCCATCCCCTTCCTTGCCACAGGCTACCCAGTTGGTGTACTCGTTGCCCTGAAGCAAGGCAAGGCTGGGGTGCGGGGTAACTCTCTGTGTGTGCATGCGTGTGTGTGTGCATACTTGAGTAGAGAAGAAAGTGCTCCAAGGCCATTTTCTACTGTATTATTTGTGGTCAGTTTTTAGAACGCTCAGCTTTCTCAACTGTAAGAAAGGCAATTACCTCATAGGGCTTCTGGTGTCTCAAATAAAATATTTTTGAAAGTGCTTGGTAAACCATGATACAGTAGAAAGTGCATGGGCTTTGGCATCAAATAGACAACAGAATGAATTTCAGTTCAGAGACTTATAAGCTGAGCAAGTTATTTAAATCTCTGAATGAGTTTCCTCATCTGTGAAGCAGGGATAACAACACATACCTCCAACGCTGTTATCTGCAGAAATAATGTATAAAAAGTTTCAGGAAGTAAGGAGGCACCACAGACAGTACATGGGCCTATATATTATAGGCTGAAGTTTTGGAACTTTGGGTAGTATAAAACTCAATCTCTTTTCCTGCTCCAGGTTATTAAGTGCCTATGATTTGAATTTTATAAGATCAGGGTCTGATTCTATTCTTTCAAAAGTAATTAAAGCCAGCATAGATTTCTTTTTTTAAATTTGCCACTCAGACTGCAGGATCTGATGCCCTCATTAATGATTTCAAGAACTACTTAGAATGTATTAGAGCAGGGTGACCAGTTTAAATAATTTACGATCTGCTTAGATTACGCTCTTACATCCAGGATGGAAGAGAGTCTTGGAAGACCTGAGGCTCAGGGTATTTGGTTTGAATAAATTAAGCAGGAAAAAAAATCTACATTAATTTGCAATGGAGTAATTGATACAGTAATATATATTATTAATTTCCATTTGCAACTGGATTAACTATGTAAATATATACATGCCTTGCAGTGTGTCAGGATGACAGGACAGGTAGGGAAATGATTTCTGGTCCAGTCTACCTGTACAGATTTCTTGAGAATGATGGCCTTAACTGTCAAGTTAACTACACAAAGCAATTACATTGAGTTACCATATTTTACAGACACATGTTTAGCCATTAATTGGCTCATCCTCCTGCATCCAGTCCTCCTGAGTAAAAGGAATTTTGAAAAACAGATTAAGAATTTATGTCAGAGGTATATTCTTTCAGTGGAAACTACTACAAAATGCAATCTTAGAGAAAATCACACCTGACTTGTGGCTAATGAATATTTTCTTTTTCAGTTTCCAATTTTGGACCACTTACCCATTTTAGTTTCTTTTTTTAATGAGTTGCCTTTCATTCAACTCAGCAGGACAAAAAATGTAAACACAACGAGTTCTGAATGTTCAGATGTGAAGGAATTAAAAAACAGGCAGCCACACCACCAAAAACCTCAGTGAGAACTCTACGGAGAACCCCAGAGTGCTCATTAGTCCTCCATGCCACTATCAAGTAATGCAGATTTCAGTCTTGGCAATGCCACTGTGTGACTTGAGCCATTTATTTTTCCTGCTTTGAATCTTAGAGCCTTAATCTAGAAAGTGAGGAAAGTGAAGAATTTGGGGCCTATATTAGTTTGCTGGTGCTGCCCAACCAAGTACCACTGACTAGGTAGCTTAAACAATGGAAGTATAATTCCTCACCATTGCGGTGGCTACAAATCTGAGATCAAGATGTCAGTAGAGTTGGTTTCTCCTGAGGCCTCTCTCCTTAGCTTGCAGGTGGCTGCCTTTTCCTTCTGTCTTCCCATGGTCTTTTCCCTGTGTGTCTGTATCCTAATCTCCTCTTCTAACAAGGATGCCAGTCATACTGGACTAGGGCCTGCCCATGTGACCTCATTTTATCTGAATTACCTCTTGAAAGGTCCTATCTCCATATATAGTCAAGTTTCTGAGGTACTGGGGGTTAGGATTTCAACAAAGGAAAATTTTGCAGACATAATTGAGCCCATAACAGGGTCTGACTCACCCTTCTCTCCAATATCAACTAACCTTGTATTAGTCACTTGTTTCTGATGTAAACAAGGTACCAACACATCCATTCTCACAGTTCTTGTGGTCAGAAGTCTGACATCAAGTGGGCAAAATCAAGTGTTGGCAGGGCTGTGTTCTCTCTGAAGCCTCTAGGGGAGAATCTATTTCCTTGCTTTTCAGAGGCCACACGCATTTGTTGGCTCATGGCCCCTTCTTCCATCTTCAAAGCCAGTAATATGGAACTGAGTCCTTTTCACTCCGCCATCTCTGATTCTTTCTTTTGGTTCCTTCTTCTACTTATGGGGTCCCTTGTCCTTACAGTGGACTGCCTCGAAACTGTATTTGTCTCTAAGAACAGCCATAACAAATTACCACAAATAGGGCAGCTTTAAACAACAGAAATGCATTCTTTCACTGTTCTAAGGCTAGATGTTTATTTATTTTATTTCTTAAAATTTCTTTTATAGAGGGCTAGAAGATTAAAATCAAGGTGTTGGCAGGCCCAGGCACTCTCTGAACACCCTAGGGGAGGATTCTTTCGTGCCTCTTTCCAAGTACTAGTGGCTGCCAGCAATTTTTGGCATTCTTTGCTTGTAGAAGCATCCCTCTAATCTATGTCTCCATCTGCACATAGCACTCTCCATTTGCGTGTGTTTCTACATTCGAATTCTCCTCTTCTTATAGGAATAAAAGTCACATTGGATCCAGGACTCACCCTAGTCCAGTATGACCTCATCGTGCCGTGTTTACATCTACAAAGGCCCTATTTTCAAATAAGGCCACATGCAGGTGGTTTCAGGTGGACATCAATCTGGAGGGAGATACTATTCAACCCAGTACAGCAACCTCAAATTCCATCTGCAGCCTTAATTCCCCTTAGTCACGCAATCTAATATATTCATAGGTTCCATGGATTAGGAGATAGACATCTTGGGGGATGGGGTGGTGGAGGGATTCTTCTACTTACCACAAACCTGATAAATAGATCAGCACTTGCTGTATCTCCAAGAAATCTGTATATTTTGTCCCACCTCCTAATGATAGTCCTCCTCTCACTAACCTCTGTTGTACAGTTTTGCAATAAGAGATACAGCCATCATTAGCACCCTGGGGAAATCACTTTCCTCAAGTAGACACTCACATTGCTGCTGTTCAATGTATGAAACTGATCACCAATCCATGATTCCTTAATGGTCTTTTTCTGCTTCTCTCCTGATTCTCTCCTGCTGCTCTGTGACACTGCTTCTCTCCTGCTGATTCTCTCCTGCTGTGCTGTGACACTCTTCACTCACCACCTCCATTTTTTTTTTCCCCCAAGACAGAGTCTTGCTCTATCACCCAGGCTGGAGTACAGTGGTGCAATCTTGGCTCACCACAATCTCCGCCTCCCAAGTTCAAGCGATTCTGGTGCCTCGGCCTCCCAAGTAGCTGAGACTACAGGCACCCACCATGCCCAGCTAATTTTTGTATTTTTAGTAGAAACGGGGTTTCACCATGTTGGCCAGGTTGGTTTTGAACTCCTGACCTCAAGTGATCCACCCTCCTTGGCCCCCAAAGTGCTGGGATTACAGGCATGAGCCACTGCGCCCAGTCATCACCTCCATTATTGACATGGCAGAACCTTTACTTTAGTCAGTTCCCTGTGCATAGAATTTCTTATTATTCCCACTGAAACTATTCTAGTTGATCATGCAAAAACCATATATTTCAACTTTTTCTCCTTTAAACTTGCCCTAAGTAGGTAGTAGACCACCTAATTCTGACACACAATCCATACGTTCATTATTCATAGAAGCTGCCAGAAAATTACTGCAACTTCTTTGACAGTCCTCCCATTGAGAGTTGGAGCCTGTATCCCTTCCCCTTGAATCTGAGTGGGTGTATGATTGCTTTAGCAGAGTCATGGAGGTGATCCATGTGAGCCTCACAAGGCTCAGTCATAAAAGGGTATGCCACTTCTGCCTGATTGAGTTGGAATGCTCTTTCTCATGAGGGCCTCTCTCAAAACATTCCCTCTTGGATCTGAGTTCCATGCTTTGAGAAGCCCAAGCCACGTACAGAGGCCACATGTAGCTGATTAAGTCTCAAAGTCCCAGCTAAACTCATGTTCAGCCATCCCAGTGCAGGGGCCAGATATTGTGAGTGAAAAGGTCTTGGAAGTGGATCCGCCAGCCCGCAGCCATGTGGGTTTTCCCAGCTGAGGTTGTGAAGAAAATCTCCTTACTCAATATTTGATTTCTAAAGATGGCTTCTTGGTCCCCTTCTGACGAAGTCTCACTAACTTCTATAAAGATGCATTTCCTTTCTTTGTGGATAAATTTCAACTCATTACGCTGAATGAGGAAAGTCAAACTCAAAAGGGTGCATACATACGCTATGCATGATTCCATCGATATGAAATTTTAGAGCTGGCACATTAATCTATGAGAAGAGAAATATGATCAGTGGTTGCTTGGAGAAGTGTTTGTGATTATCTGGGAAGGGTCACAAAGGTGATAAGGAGTTGGAAATAGCCTATATCTTGATAAGGACGTGTTTTAGTCCATTTTCTGTTGCTTATAATAGGACACCTGAAACTGGGTAATTTATAAAGAAAAGGAATTTCTTACAGTTATGAAAGCTGAGAAGTCCAAGGTCAAGGAGCCACATCTAGTAGGAGCCTCCTTGGTGGTGTGGACTCTGAAGTCCTGAGGTGGTGCAGGGTATCACCAGGCAGTGGGCCTGAGCATGCTAACATGCTAGCCCAGGTCTCTCTTCTTCTTATAAAGCCACCAGTCCAACTCCCATAATAACCCATTAATCCAATAATCCATGAATAGCTTCATCCATTCATGAGCACAGAGCTCTGATGATTCAATCATCTCTTAAAGACCCCACCTCTCAGTACTGCCACATTAGGGATTAAGTTTCCAACACATGAAATTTGGGGGACATATTCAAACTATGGCAGGCTGTACATCATATGGGGGGGGTCTACATTTTTAAAATGGATCAAATTATATTTTTAAAATCAGCATATTTCACTGTAAGTAAATTATCCTTCAATTTTAAACACTAAAAAGTATGTAATAGCCTGAAGTCTGAAGTATATAAAATATAAATGATTAGCTTTTATAAAAATACAGTTAGCTTGTAAAGAGTTGGGAGTTTACATGTTTCCTTCTGTTAGCACCGTGCCTATTGGATTATCAATGGAAATTATGATTTACTGAGATAATTAATAGCTAAGAAATACAAATATTATCCTTTAAAATTTTTTAAATATGTCACTTTGCTCTTCAATCATGAATATAATTCCTGTTCATTGTATAAATGTTAAAAAACATAAAACAGCTTAAAAGCAAAAAACATATGTGATCTCAGTCACAGCCTTTGGGATAAGCAAATGTCTATGTTTTATTAGTATCAATCCAGAAAATTACAGGTGCAAATATTAGTGCAATGATACCATTACCTTCTTGCTATGTGCATATGTGTGAGTAGGGGGAGTGTATATTCAAAGATGTGTACATCAGCACAGCTCCGCAGCCCTGAGACTGCTGTCTAGTCAGGAAACGAATTTCACTCCATCCCAGTGTGGTCTCTACTTCAAGGGCACTGATGATCATTTTATTATTTTGAATCTGACCCAATGAGCCTTAACTGAACTTCACATTTACCCAACAATTCAGGGTTGATAGGTTTTCGTGTCATCAGTTCCTCTTCCACAGAAGAAAAATAAAAACATTAAGCTATAATTTTAAGCATCTGGGGGATGAGAGTAAGGGTCGGGAATGACCTCATTGTATCTGGATGACTTCTCACACGTTTCCTGTTTGTTGACCACATCGGCTACTCAATTCAACACTACTGTGCCTTAGCCAACTTAATGTTGCATTGATCTTGATTTATGTGTCCTAATGGTCATTTATGCAGATCATTCAGATAAGAAAGAAAATAATAATTAGTGAGCCCAGACACAAATATTTGATTTTCTAAAATTTTTATAATTTACCTTACTGTAAGCCAGTAGCAACACCCTGCCTTAATGCCTGCTTGGTTTTTAAATATACACTCTGATATGATAAATACTGGGTCTACAATGTTAATACAAAATAGATGTGAGTGAAAAGGGATGCTGCTGTGAGAACACTGATGATGAAAATAAAAATTACTATCATAATAAGATGTCACCCATGGCTAACAGGTTAATAAAACACATCTCTTCATTTCAAATTGCATAAAGGCAGAATTTACTTGGATTCTTCCTCAGAATACTAGCAAACAGAGAGCGGGAAACAACATACTGATTTTTAAAATCCTGAATGTGATTAATTGTCCAGCATGTCTATAGAAAATAAAAACCTTAGATTGCACCACTGCACTGCAGCCTGGGCGACAGAGCGAGACTCCGTCTCAAAAAAAAAAAAAAAAGAAAAGAAAAGAAAAGAAAAGAAAAACCTCAGCCATTGCCCACTGATAGTAGAGGAAAAGTAAGATTTAAAAAAATGTTTAGGAAAAGATCCAGTAACCGTGTGCAATGAAATACGAAAAAAGAGAAGTTTGGGAATGCCAGATTCACCCTAAAATGCAGAAGAAGGCACTACCTGTTTCATTGATTGTCCTTTTTATGTGTAGTTCAGCTTCCATAAAATCCCTCTAAAATATACTAGATCTAACTGATCCCTCGTCTCTTATGAAAAGACCAATCCTTTAAACAAAGACTGCTCAGATTTCTTATTTGTAAAGCGCACTAATAATACCTGCCCCATAGGATTGTGCTTAGAGCACATTAATAAATACAATTTATTCATAGTCTTTGTTGAGCCCCTCTATATGTTTGTACTGTTCTCAGTCCTGAAGGTGTGGTGGTGAGCAAGGCAGATAAGATGCCATCTATATTCTAGAAAGGGTGGATCAGTGAGGAATGTGTTTGTTTGTGAGTAAAAAGATCCTCACCAAATAGTGGCTGCACAGCAGTGCTGGTCTAGAGTGCCTGTAGAGAGGCCTGTAGAGGGCTGTTGAGGTGGTGGCTAAGACTGGGGTGATGGCAGTGGAGATGTATAGGAGGTATATCATGGATTAGAGTCAATGGGACTTGCTGATGGACTGGATGCTGGGGATAAAAGGTAGAGAGGATTCACAACTGACTTTTAGATATTTGTCTTGATAATTAATCAAGAAGGAGCGAAGGAGGAGGAGGAGGAAGAGAAGAAGAAGGAAAAAGAGAAGGGAAAGGACAAGAAGAAGAAGAAGAGGAGGAGGAGAACGTTGTGTTGTTTCATAGTTTAATGATATTTTATCATTTTAAAAGCATTTCCAACCTATAAAGGCACTCAAAATAATTCTGTAGGCAAATAAAACTGGTATCAAGTCAGGAAACCAGATAAATAGCATGCCTCCAATGTTGATGTAATGTAGGTATGTTTATATCACGTCCTGCAAATAGAATATTTGTAAAAAGCATCTAATTTAACTTTTACAACATCCTATGAAATGAAAATTAATAATCACATTATGAAGATAAATAAACTGAGGCTCAGATAGATTAATTCACTTAATTCACTTGTTCAGACTTACATAGTGAGTTGGCCATATCAGGATTCTATTCTCAGTCTCCTTAATGTTCTGCCTTCTTTCCAATGACAAGCATGCAAATTCCTAAGAGCTTTTTTAAGTTCAATGATGGCATTACTTCCTTCTCTGAGTTAATAAAACCCATCCTCGGAAGGTTACCTGGGGGGAAGGTTGTTACCTTTGGCTGCTTAAAAAGGAGAGAGCAAGGCACTGAAAGAATGGGGCATCCATTGAATGGGTCCACCTGGACAGAAGTGTGGTGGGAGAAGGGAAAGCCGGGGACATGAGCTTTAGGACACACTGGACCTAAGGCAGATTGAGACAGAACAAAGATGCTGAGAACCTGAGTGGGGGTGGGGCAGGAGCCAAGGAGTAGTTGTGTCCCCATAGGAAACCAGAGCAGCAACAACTGCTTCTTTTTATATCTCAGGTGAGCTCTGTTTCCATATATAACTAAACAGAAGACTTGGGGTCAAATATCTGAAATAGAGATATTTTAAACATTCTTAATATGCCTCTGTTCAGAACAACAACAAAAAAAACTCTGCCTAAACTTTACATTCAGATATACCCAGGGCCACATGAAAGAAAGCATTTGTGTTGACTTTGCACTGCTCCCCTTGGGTAATACTGCTTTGCAGTCTGTTCCTCCTAGGTCATTCACAACCAAATAACGCCCCCCTCCTTTGTGGCTCCAGTTAAATTTCATATTTGCTTAAGAAAAACACAGAATCTTGGTAAATTTTAGCCTATTACAGACATTAAGAAGGAACAGTCTATCTGCTTCTTATTTCTCTTAAAACACACACAAACTGCAGTGTGGGCGGCCAATGTTACCCTGGTGATTTCCTTCCCTCTGTTCTCAGCTAAAATTGTGCAAGGCTAATATGAGCACCTGAGTTCTACAAGAGAGGACACAATTTAGAAAGGGAAGCTATTAGAGAGCAGGGGAAGGAATGGGGACTTCCATCAGCTGAATGCTAACCAGATTAAAATATGTGCAAGGAAATTATACTTATGCATTTTAATCTGAGGCAACTGAGCTGGTGCACATTTTCTTAGCTGAAACGAATGGCGGAAATGAGCTCATTTGAGTAGTGTGGGGACAGTGGCCTCACTCTTGCCTTCGCGCGCAGTCCCCTTACGTTGCACAGTATCCTGCAGAATGATCATTTTTCTCCATCGTGGAAATAAGGGTTGCTTAAAAGGGCCAGAAGGTACAGCTGATTCCAAGTCAAGCTGACTCAGACTGAAGGAGGAAAATGAAAAGTAAATGCAATTTCATTTCAGGTTTCTGAAAGCTATTTACAAATGAGAGCAAAAAACACCATAGAAATCATGAGCAATGCAGTATGCAGTGTCCCCAAATAGATGATTAAGATGGAATGGAATCACTTAGTAACACCAACTGAATATTCAGGGACTGTCAGGGAGCCAGCCTGGAGGAGCTGAGATACTGCCAAGCTGAGCGGGCCTGTGTGCCCTGGAAGAGGAGGGGTCTCTGCCTCTCCTCTTGGGTAGTTAGTGGTGATGTTGGGCTCCCAGCTTTGAAGCTTCCTAATTCAGGCTTTGATTTGGAGGCTCTGCACTAGCCCCTAAAGGCATGAGCCTCTGCATTCCAGAAATCTGATGTCACCCAGGCACAGTTGTGTAGGGGTTTTTCTTTTGTGAACCTTCCTTGAGCAATCTGGCTGCTATACCTGGGAGGTAGGAGAGCTTTTCTATGCCTGTCTTCTCTGTGATGATGTGAAAGCTCCTAATTCCAAAAGATTTCATCTACCCAGTAACAGCTACCAACCTGCTTCCTTCTACTGTTCAACTTATTACTGTGTTTCCTTAACGCTGAGATGCACATTATTTTCCAGTTTAAAACTCTGAAATTGAGGGTAGATCTTACAACTGATATTGCCAACTGATGTCTTGCAATCTATATTGTAGTATTTCTTTCCCACTCTTTTTCTCTAAACAGGGGCGATTGAATAAATACAGTATACTAGTCAGGAAAAATGAAACTCTGCCTCCAGCCTCTAAAGGCCACAAAGAATGAAATTGACAGAAGTAAGTAGGAAGAGAGTGCCCAGGGCTGAACCCTGATGGTTCTGGGTCAAGTAGCCAAGACAAGTGGAGGTCAAAGAGATGTGGCCCTCAGACCTCTAACGGACGAACCATATGGGCTCTGCCAATCTGTGACCACATGGCAATTGTCTTAGAATAAGGGAATCAACCCAAATTTGTCCCTGTTCTTTGTATTGGTTTGTTTTAGCTTCTGCCATCATAGCTATACTAAAAGAATAAGGGTCTTTTTCTACACAAGAGTGGTGAGAAGAGCACTTCCCCTGTTTACTTTTTAATGTCCCTTTTAAATACATGCCCCCAGATGTCTAATATGCACATTCTTCCTGCTGCATAATGTGCCTGAAGCACTGGGTTTGCCATGTGCCTCCCCAAAGGAGCCCAACATCCACATGCCCACCTCCCCATTGGCCAAGCAATGTCTGTGTCCTTCTGCCCCTTCTTTCAGGGCTCTGTTAAGTGATTAAAGCCACTTGGAGAAATAAATTTAGGCAAAAAGGTTAATGGATCATAGTATCTGCTTTACTCGGGTATTTGTATTTCAAAGGGTTCTTTAAGAAGTACAGCATCTTAATTAAAAATAATTGACTTTGAATTGAAGGATTTTTCAGGATGCAAGAAAGGATATTTAGGGCAAGAAGGATTTCAAGTACCCATCGAATCCTATCATGTGGGCACACATACACTCTGCCTGAGCCCAAACGGTCTGGGCATCAAGAAATTTAAAAAGCTACTTCTTTGCTCCTGGCATTTTCATCACAGCTTTGGGGATCCTAATAAGAGAAGAGTTAAAAAAAAAAAAAAAGAAAAAGAAACCAGTTTTTCATTTGCAAATTGCTTACCAATTAGTTTTTTATGAACACTTTAGTCTTCTTTCATGATGACACAGGCTGAGGGTATTTACTCAATCTAACTTCTCCTCAGCTTAATGGGAGTATTTGACTAGTCTCTGTAACAGATTCACCAAAACAAACATTTATTCTGCTACTAAATGAGAGACACTCTGCCAGTCACTGGGAGAGATTAAGGAATGTATAAGACATGGTCATGCTTTTCAAGCCCTTACTATCTAGCTGGAGAGAAAAATTCATATGAGCCAGACGGAGAGCTAAATGACAGACTCAACACAATGACACACGGATGACACAATGGAAATGAATCAGCAAATGCAAGGTTGAGTATTTCAGGAGAAACAGTTAGCATAAAAAGCCCTTGGATGAGCTGAATCTGAAGGATGGTATTTGGGCCACCTGTTATCTTTATTCCCCTGGCGCCCTCATCTCCTTTGGAGAATTTTCCTCTTTCCATTCCATCTGGTTGTGGAGGCTGTGAGTCCCACATGGTATGATACCTGATTCAGCTTAGAGC
This sequence comes from Pan paniscus, assembly GCF_029289425.2. Taxonomy (NCBI): domain Eukaryota; kingdom Metazoa; phylum Chordata; class Mammalia; order Primates; family Hominidae; genus Pan; species Pan paniscus. The sequence goes on along the minus strand of NC_073263.2, from coordinate 33,598,157 downwards.
AGTCAGAATTCTTCACCCCTCTGATATAAAGAACGGCTCCAGGTAAACACATGACTCAACCTGGGCCAGTTGGAGCCCTTCCTTGCATTGACTGATTCACAGGCAGGGAGGAGCTGTCCTCTTCTCTTAGGTTCTCTAAACTGGGGGCTGTGAAGATGTTATTGTTAAATGACATTCCTCTCTCATGGAGAAAGCTTCCCTGCACAGTGAAGCTGAAATTCAGGAGAAAACAGAAATGAGAGAAGAAACAGGGATGTTCCTGACATCTTTTGAGCACTTACACGTAGGTCCACCTTCTAGTTTCACAGGCCAATAAATCCCCTCCGCATCTTATTCTTCAGACACTTCTATCCACCCCACTTCTGGAGCTCAGTTGTTTTCATGTTAGTCCACGTGATGTGGTCCCAAAGAATCACTAATGTTCGGTTCTGTTTTTTCCAGTCTTTCATCTCTGTGTTTAATTTTCTGTAGCTTCTATTGTTATGTATTCAAATTCACTGATCTTTTCTTCTGCAGTGTTTAATCTGCAAGAATCCCATCAAATTTTCTTTTCAGATACTACTTTTTTAATATTTTGAAGTTCTATTTGAATCTTTAAAAATATACATATTCCATTTATCCTCTCAACATGTTTGTCTTTTTCCCTATACCTTGAATATATGCAGCATATTTATAGTAGCTATTTTTAAATCCTTATGTGCTAATAATATCATATATGAAATTTCCAGGTTTGCTTCTTTTGAATGAACTTTTTTTCCAATTACAAATCATATTTTCCTACTTCTTTACATTCCTGGTAATCTTTATTAAGTGGTAAATCTTGTACATTTAATATTTTTGGACTTTGGCATACAGCTAATTTACCTGGGATCAAGTTTGATTCTTTCAGCATTTCTTTTAAGCCTTAGTAGGGCAGGTCTAGAGTAGCCTTTTGCTTGGGGCTAATTTAGCCCAATTATTCAGGCAACATCTTCCTGAGTAGTCTACCTGATGCTCTGTATATTGTGAATCCTGTGTGAATTCTAGGAATTATTCTGTCTCCCAGCCTCACAGAGTCCTATACCTGTACTTGTACTTGATATTCAGCCTCACAGAGCCCTGTACCTGTACTTGATATTTAGCCTGATAAAGGAAAAACTTCGGCCGAATTAAATTTAAAATGGTTTAATTGAGCAATGAACGATTCGTGAATCGGGCAGCCTCCTGAGCCACAGCAGGCTCAGAGACTCCAGTGCAGCCACATGGTGAAAGATTTATGGACAGAAAAAGGAAACATACAGAAAATGGAAGTGAGGGACAGAAAAAGCCGGATTGGCTACAGCTCCACATTTGCCTTAGTTGAACATGATTTGAACAGTTAGCTACATTTGATTGGCCAAAACTTGGTGATTGGCACAAGTGTAGGGTACAGTCTGTTTACACTTCCACTTGTGATAGTTCACAGTGTACAGAGAAAGCTTTAAGCCAAACTTAAAATATGTAAGGAGGCAGCTTTAGGCTAAACTTGATCTAAAAAGCCAAAGATTCCAGAGAACTCTGAAGATTTCCAGAGCATGTCCTCTCTCTTTCTCTGTGTATATGTGTGTGTGTAGCTTTCTCTGCTCTAGGATTCTGTAAATACTGAAAATTCTAACTGCCTGGATTCTGAAGTCCACCTCCTCGACTCGGTAAGACCACTGGGCTTTGCTTGGGTTCCTACCCTGTGCTATGCATGGAAACTGCCTTCGAACCTGGACAATTACAGGACTCAGTACATTTACTTCCCTTCTCTTGGAGTTATGGTCCTACCTCTTGTTCAATGTTTGAAAGTTGTTATGTTCTATATTTTGTTTGGTTTTCTAGTTGGATATGGTGGAAGGCAAATCTCAGAGCACTTAAACTTTCATGGATAAAATCAGAACTCCCAAACTCTAACTTTTTAAGTACTTTTTATCAAAACTTTTTTCTTGGCTGGGCGCGGTGGCTCACGCCTGTAATCCCAGCACTTTGGGAGGCCAAGGCGGGCGGATCATGAGGTCAGGAGATCGAGACCATCCTGGCTAACATGGTGAAACCCCATCTCTACTAAAAATACAAAAAACTAGCCGGGTGTGGTGGTGGGTGCCTGCAGTTCTAGCTACTCAGGAGGCTGAGGCAGGAGAATGGCGTGAACCCAGGAGGCAGAGCTTGCAGTGAGCGGAGATTGCACCACTGCACTCCAGCCTGGGTGACAGAGCGAGACTCTGTCTCAAAAAAAAAAACAAAAAACAAAAAAAAAAAACTTTTTTCTTCAGAAACAATCTATAATTTATACTTAGGAAAAAAAAAGATCGTGCCCAAATATTAATTAGTTTATGCTTATCCCACCCGATTCCTTATTAATATGCCACATCTCCCCACTTTCCTACTTGAACTGATCTCAGGAGCCTCAAGTTATGAAACTTGGTTCATCTGTCAAATGGGGATAATAGAAGTATTCACAGTTTGTGGTGAAGATCAAATGAGATAAGTTATATAAAGCCTGGAATATAATAATTGTTCTGCAAAGGGCAACTATTAGTACTACTGAATGAATCACAGAAAGTGGAAATACTGATTTAGTTGAGTGAGATGGCAAGATTAGTGGGTCCATTTCCCTAAAAATAAACACAGACAATAACACACAAACACATTTTCAGCATAGTTTCATTTGGTGACAACTTTCAGTCCAACAGGCCTTGTTAACTTCTTTACAAAAGTTCCTCAAGAGTTCAAAGGTTCATTGAAAATGCATACCATTCAGTATTTTATGTTCTATAAATCTAATTTTAAAATAATAATTAAAGCTAAATATGAGTTGCATAATTGTTATTGAAAATTGATGCCATAAAAATAACCAGTTCTGGTCATCTGAGTCCTAGGGATGTCAGAGTCTCAGAAGAGAGAGCACGGGAGGAAGGAAGGGTTAGGTTGGTCTTGAAATTGAATGATAAATTACAAAATTTGCACATCTCCTAAATCTGAAAACAGAAGTAATGAAACTTGATGTCTGTCTTTTGTAAATATTAAAATGCATTAATTATCTGTGGAACATTTTGTTCTGGATTTTGATTTCAAGATACCTTTGCTCTCATTTTGAAATAGCGTTCCCATCAGATATTTGTATTGCTAGATCACAAGTATTCCTCAGGAATATGATCGGTCTCTTTTAAATATTCAGGCCTTTTTATTCCTTTACAGAGCAAAGATTTACTAAGTATCTGTATATTCCAGATACTCTGCTCAGTTCTTTCACATGCTAGATTATTTATATTGTTTTCTTACAACATAGATAGTTATTGCCATTTTATAGTTGAGGAAATTGGGGCCAAGAGAGGGGTTATGCTTTACATAAAATCACACAGCTATTAAGTAAAATTTCTAGAGAAATAGGACTGAGCTATTTATCCTTAAGGAACCCTTTCCTTTAGTTTCAAAAATAACTATTAAAAAATGAGGATGATGCCTCAGTCTCAAAAAGACCATGAAAACACAGGCTATAGTGGCAGATGGATGCCTTTACCAACTGTAAGAGAAATGGGAATGATGCTGCCAGCCCCCGGTGAACTGAGATCAGTGAATTCACCCAGCATCTGATCCCAGGAAGACGACCTCAGGGGGTACTATGTTGCTTCTTCAAGAAGACTTCTGAAATTTGTCCCAATGTCTAAGGAATTAAAATGTGCTTTAAAGAAAGGGTAAAATTGAAGCATTTTACTTCCTATTTTGCTTCTGTCTATTTGCTCAGGAATTTTCCACAGAGGCTTGAACAAATAATTTACTACAGGGTTTATATATTCATGCAAATAACATTATTTCTCTAGAAGACTACACTCTTTGTTCTTTCAGATGCTGGAACATTTCTGTTTCCTCTTGCAGTTGGTTTAAAAGGATTTCGATGCAAATATATGGCAGCAAATATTCTGTGGTCTTCCCAAGCTTTTCCTTATACACTGAGTAAGAAGAAAACTGTGCTCCTGAACTTGGGTTCCCTGTTGCTTCCAGCAGGTGTAGGATTTGACACTGCCAGAGACAAAACAGCTGCGCAGCATGAGTTCCTGCCGGAGAGATATACAGTCTGCCTTCGGCCAAAGTGCTTTGAATTCACTGTGTGCTTTATGACCAGCTTTTCTGATTCTACTATTGTAAGTTGTGATTTCATCAGCTTTTGTTTTGTTTTGTTTTCCCTTTTGATTTACTTGAGGGGAAAACTCTTTTATCCCCCTTGATATGGCTTAGCATCATGGTTTTTGGTACGTTGAGGCAGTTTGAAGTAATAGCTGAAAAATTTCAGGTGTTGATGCCATCAGGGTGTTCTGAGAGGAACTGGTGAGGGAGCAGGCAGCCTGGAAATAGCCCTGCCCTGAAATCATCCCCCAGGACGGCCCCTTGGTTGCGTGAGCTGGGCTGGAGTGGAAGACCCCATTATGTGGGGAGTCCCTGTATCTGGAGGGACTCTCTGGAGGTAGACCTGTGACCAAAATCACTCAAAGTAGAAACACACAAACTTATGCCTTCTTTCTCTATTTGTCTTAGTCCATTTGTACTGTTTTAACAAACTAACAGAAACTAGGTAATTTATAAAGAACAGAAATTTATTTCTCACAGTTCCGGAGGCTGGGAAATCCAAGATCAAGGCGCCAGCGGATTTTGTGTCTGGCGAGGGTCCAGTCTCTGCTTCCAAGATGGCACCTGAACATTGTGTCCTCGCCTGGTGGAAGGTAAAAGAGCAAAGGCGGGAGAATGTTGTATCCTCACATGAAGGAACAGCAGGAGAGCAAAGAAGGTCCTACACTAGTTCCCTCCAGCCTTTTAATAATGCACTAATCCATTCATGAGGGCAGATGCCTCATGACTTAATCACCTCCCAAATGGCCTCATCTCTTAATACCACCACAGTGGGGATTAAGTTTCAGCATGAATTTTGAAGAGGACACATTCAAACCATAGCACTATTGTAGGAAGTCAGCAAATACATTTTTATAAAATAAGCACACATTTTTCTTTATCCTTTATAAATTCTGATTCTGCCTGTGCCATGATAAATGATGCCACTGATATCCTCATGGACTCCAATGGACTCACTTAGCCCATAGACAGACATCGTCTTTCTTCCTATGGTAGACTGTGGAGGCTGTGCTACAATAAGGAAATGGCCCATTGCTTTTTCTGTAAGTAGAGTGCAAGTGCCTTTCCTGAACCACTGTTGAATGAACATGAATGTTCCTCTTACCACTCTAGCCATTCCTTTTCAGTCTCCTTTGCTGGTTCAGCCCCATCTCTCTGACCTCTAAATACAGGAGTGCTCCCAGGCTCGGTCTTTGGCCTTGTTTTCTTCTCTATCCACACTCATTGCATTGTTGACCTGATCCATCCTCAGGGCTCTGAAGACCACTTAAATAGTGATGCTTCACAGATTAGTATCTTTAGGAGGAAGCTTTTTCATGAATATCAGACTGATATGTTCAATTACTTACTCACATCTCCACTTGGACATCTAATTAACACCCAAACCCTAACATGTACAAAGCTAAGTTCCTGATATTTTCCCCAACCTTTGCTCCTGTAATCCTCTGCATCTCAGTAAAAGTCACACATGTTCTTCTAGATGCTCAGGTCAAAAGTAGTTAAGACTGACACTATCTTTCTTGCACACCCCATATATTATAAGCCATCAGCAAATCCTGACAACTTAGTCTTCAAAATGTATCCACAACCTGAACACTTCTTACCAGCTCTACTGCTCCCACCTTAGTCAAGCAACCATCATCTCTCGCTTGAATAAGCATGCAGCCTCTTAGTTTATCTCCATGCTTTCATTTTTTGTCTATGTCATTTGTCCAAAACACAGCAACAAGGACAATCTTATTAAAAGGTCAACTAAATCATACCACTCCTTAGCTCAAGATCTTCTGATGGCTTCTGATCTCACGCAGAGTAACATCCAAAGCCCTTTCCATGAGCTAGAGGGTCCTACACGACCTGCTCTCTTTTCTCCCCATTGCACTTCTGACCTTTTCCCCTACTACTCCTGCTACCCTCTCCCTCTCCCTCTGTTCCAGTCCAATAGTCTGTCCTGCTCACTATTTCCATTTCAGAGTCATTGCACTTGTCTTTCTCTCTGCCTGCAATGCTCTTCCCCAGATATCATAATGGCTCCAAGTCCTTGCCCCAAGGCTTCATTCACATGTCACCTCGCATGGGAATAAAGACCAACCAAATTAGAACAGGCCACAGCTGTTTACTCAGAGCTTGCTATAGCGATGGGGTCAGCCACCATCAATTTTGAGTTCTTCCATTTTGGCAAGAACTCAAAGGCAGGCAGAGGAGTGGGAAAGCTTAGTAGTGGAAAAAAGGGAAGGCTTTCCGTACACCAGGATTGGAGGCTGTTGGTGTGGGGAAGCTGTAGGCAAGCTAACTAGGAGTGGGGCTCCCTATGGGATTGGTTAGAGCTGCATATTTGGCTTTCTCTGATTCGTCCTACATTGGAAGGGGGGACAAAAATCAGGAAAACTGTCAGTTATTAATCAAGTCCTAGCCACTTGGGGATGATTATTACAGAGGTTATTGTGCAGCTTCCTGAATTGTTATCAAAGATAGTAGTCTGACTTCTTATAAGTCTGACTCATAGGTTGCAGGTGGGCTTCCTGGGCTGTTTATTGTAGATGTCGATACTGGGGTTGTTTTTCTGAGCAGCTTGCTGCAGCTTGTGGCCCTGAGTTCTACTTTTTTATGTGGTCCGACCATTGTCCATCTGTATATTCAGTCTTTCACTTCTCAGGGAGGCATTCTCTGACAAGCTCACCTAAAATGCCAACTCTCCCCCACTCCCTTCCTTTGTGTTTATCTTTAATATGAGTCACTATCTATATACCTCATATTTTTTTATTTATCTTATTTATTGTATGCCTCTCCTTCTAGAATATAAACTACTTGAGAAAGGGAATTGGGGCTTTTAAAAAAATTATTGTATTCTAATACCTAGACCAGGTCTATCTGGCCTATTATAGAAAGTCAATGACTACTGCTGAAAAGAGCAATGCAATATTTATTAAGAATCTATTATTAAGGAGGAGCTACACTAGTTAATAACTTTACCATGGAGAAATCTGACAGTCACCATGTTAACCAAGTGATCAAGATTAATGTCACCAGGAATGAGTCATATTGATATTATGTACACCTTGATATTAAGTGATGAGATCACCACATCTTTTCTGTAGTTTTCTTCCCCCAAACCTATAGCTATGATCTAATTATTAGAAAAACATTCTTTGGGAGGCTAAGGTGGGTGGATCACGAGGTCAGGAGATCGAGACCTTCCTGGCTAACACAGTGAAACCCCGTCTCTACTAAAAAAAAAATACAAAAAATTAGCCGGGTGTGGTGGTGGGTGCCTGCAGTCCCAGCTACTTGGGAGGCTGAGGCAGGAGAATGGCGTGAACCTGGGAGGCGGAGCTTACAGTAAGCTGAGATCACGCCACTGCACTCTAGCCTGGGCAACAGAGCAAGACTCCATCTCAAAAAAAAAAGAAAAGAAAAGAGAAGAAAAACATTAAACAAATCCAAATTGTGGCACTTTCTGCAAAATACCTAGCCAGTCCATCCAGTACTCTTCAGAAGTATCAAAGTCATGGAAGACAAGGAAAGACAGAGAAAGTATCACAGATTGGAGAAGACAGTTAAATGCAATGTGGTGTCCTGGGTTAGATTTTGTAAAAGAAAAATGACACAGTTTTTCCATGGAACACTGATGAAGTCCAAACAAAATCTATACAATATTGGTTAATAATATATCGTTGGTTAATAATATATTGTATTAGTGTTAATTTCTTACTGTTGATCACTGCATCATGGTTATGTAAGATATGAATGTCAGGAAAAGCTGAAAGAATGGTATATAGAAACTGTACTAATTTTGCAATATTCTATAAATCTAAAATTATTTCAAAATGAAAGATTTTTTAATTAAAAATATTTGAATGAGAGAAAAAGGAGTTACATTAGGAACTGGTAGGGGTATTTCAACTCCACAGAACCATTCCAAATGCCTTTATTAAACATCACAATGCACTGAGCATTGTTGAAAATGCTAGTGATGGAATATCAAATAAAATTAAGGGCCTGACTTACGGTCAGGTAGAAAGAAGGACACTATATGCTAAAGTTGCTATGATGGGCAACTGGGCAAGAAAAGGCAGAGGCAGAGAGTTTAATTGTATGGAGACAATTGGGTACAAGTAGGGTCAGTATCAGGAGAGGCTTCTTAAAGAAGGTGATGCTTGGGCTGATTCATAAGAGATGAGGGTTTACCTCATGAGGAGGAGCTTGATTGGATGAAGGGAGATGGAAGAGCATGGAGGACAGTACAGAAGCCCAGAGGTAGGCAAGACAACTTCACCCAGGAAGCATATAAAAGTGAGTGCAGAATACCTCTGACACAGCAATGTCCTCCACCAAGCTGCACTGATTTCTGAAGACATATTTTCTGTTTGTTACACAACTTTAAAACTGATATTTTAGTCTTTTTTAATTTTGAATTAAACCAATATACTTGAATCTCATCTTTAAAGACAGACATGTGTCTAAAAGAATTCCAGTTACTCTTATATTTTGAAGTGTTTGTTCATAATTTAAAACTAGCTCATAATTTAAATCCTTATTGTGTTCAGATGGTATTTAATTTTTTGAACGACATTACTGAGGGGTTATTTAGGAAACTTTCCATTGCCGAGAGAGTGAAGTGATATATTTTCTCGAATGGCATTTTTGAATGTGTGGAGTGAGTATAAATTTTGCTGGTTTGTGGTCCCTGGAGCTACTGAAATGTGGTCTGAAGTGTATTGTAAGTATATATTTTAATTTTTTTGTATAATGTCATATTGTGACATCCTGAAAACCCTTTCTGGCTGAGGAGAGACTGCCCTTCTTGGGACTAGCCAATTTTTAAAGATAACAAATAACCTAGCCAGGAGTATGTCTTTGATATACAAACTAATCAATCTAGAGCCATACCTCCTCTATCTGGTTTATCCACCCCAGGAGGCAATATTCCTCTGACTTGATCATCCCAGAGCCAGGTGCCAGGCAACCACAGACCACTGCTATAGCTCAAAGCCCACCAGAACCACCCGAATTATTCAAACGAGCCAATCCTAGACTGTTTGCCCTGCCACAACTTGCATTTCTTTCAGAAACTGAAAACTGTGGCCTATACCTTCCCCTTGCTCCTATTTTCTGCATCCTGAGCACCATGGTGTTTTTCCCATGTGGCTGTGTCTTGTACATGCTGTGCCTCTTGTTTAGTGGGGAACTGCATTAAAAACCTCCTTTCAATGGAATTAGGCTCACCGTGCTGTCACTCAGTCACCCTAATACACTAAGACTTGGGCCCAATAAGTAGAGATCATTTATAAATCTCAATGGGATATAGACAACATTTTAACCAACTGAGTTTAATTCTGTTCATTGTTTTTGATTGTTATGGAATGCCAACTGATGCAATGAGAGTAGGCAATTATATCCCTAGTGATGAGGACTGTGAGAGGTGTGAGTTGAGTTAACCCCAGCCTGGTTTGAGACAGGTCAGGTGAGCCATCACCTAACAGGAGAGTGAAATGCTGGCCGCAAGGTGTATGGATCCTTTCTAGACCTGGGTAGGGGCAGTGTGGGGAAGCAGAAATACTTGAACCGAGTGTCACAGAAGCCCTTCCTCTCCTGCTGCCCCATAGATGAGAAATGTTCTGTCAGTTTGTGCACTGCTGATTTGTATATAAGGAGGTCCCCTAATAGTATCAGAACTTCCTGTTTCCTTTGGCTGGAGCAATTGGGGCAATAAAGAACAATTCTTGAGACAAAAATGGAAGGCCACAGGAATTTCTGCTTCTATAGCCTGGTGATTTATTTGCTTTTGTTCTCCTTTGTATATCTCTGAGTCATCTGATCTCTGACGATTAGAAAGGACATGGGGGCTGGGCATGGTGGCTCATGCTTATAATCCCAACACTTTGGAAAGCCAAGCTGGGTGGATGCCTTGAGCCTAGGACTTGGAGACCAGCCTGGGCAACATGGTGAAACCCCATCTCCACTAAAAATACAAAGAATCAGCTGGGTGTGATAGGGCACAACTGTAATCCCAGCTACTTGGGAGGCTAAGGTGGGAGAATCACCTGAGCCTGGGAAATCAAGGCTGCAGTGAGCCGTGATTGCACCACTGCACCCCAGCCTGGGCAACAGGAGTGAGACCCTGCACCCCCGCCCCCCAAAAAGAAAGAAATATAAAAGGACCTGGGGGAGTCTTAACTTGTACCTGTATGCATTCTTTCATCCCACATTAATTCATATCCTTCATCAATATCTCAAGTGCTGCAATGATGGCTATAAATGATCAAGAAAGCAAAAAAAGCCCCTATTGACCTAGAATTTTCTGTAAGTGTCCAGCTAGATTATTATAAATTATGTATCTTTTCATCACTGGCCTTTTCCTTTGATATTTTACTGAAAATTGGCCTGAGGCTTCAAATCATTTTGTACTGGTTTGAAAAAATATTTCAAGTAATTAGTTGCAGTTTACCATCTATCAACTGCCATCCCCACTCAAAACAATTCCTCCTGCCCCACAGCCACTCCAATGGACAATGTCTTTCTCTTGGACCAGATGAGTTCTGAAATCCAATCTAGTGTAGCCATTGATTCATTTGGATAGAGAAGACAAAATTGAGAAACAGTAAGTTAAAATTCCTGATTGGTGGAAAATTGTTTATAAATATATCAGTGCTTTATTATATTTGTTTAACAGTGGCATACTTAGCATTTTTACAGATTTCTTGAAGTACAATCAACATAGAGTAGACTGCACACATTTAAAGTATACAATTTGATAAGTTTGATATGTATATACACACACCCGTAATCCATCACCTCCAAAGTTCCCTTATTCCTCTTTATAATCCCCGCCTCCCACCACTTTCTGCCCACTCCTAATCCCAGGCAACCACTGACCTGTGTTCTGTAACTATAGTTTAATTTACATTCTCTAGAATTTCATTTACATAGAATATATGCAGCATCTGCTCTTTTCTGATGGCTTCTTTTAGCATAATTATTTGGAAATTAAGCCAGGTTGTTTTGTGTATCATTCCAATAGTATCCCAGTATACAGATGTATCACAATTTGTTTCTGTTCTGTTTCTATGGTATTGTTTGATTCATCGCTTTAGAAAAAGGGCCAGAATTGAAGTAATTCAAGTTCTGTTTATTTATTTGCATCTTCATAATCCCCATCCTACTATTGTTCATGTAGAACACATGGTTTAAATGCAGGGACACTAATAAATACAGGGGTTGTACCAAAGCAAGCGTAAAGGATTCAGAGCCATTGTAGGTTAACATGTGTCACTGAGGCTGCAAGGTAAAGACTCTCCGTAAAACAGAAGTTCTCCCAATTAACTTCCACATAGAACACAAGGTTTATTTAAGGCTAAAAAATAAAATGGGCTAATTTGAACTGTGTGTGTGTGTGTGTGTGTCTGTGTGTACATGCATGTATGTATCCACAAGTAACTATAGCAATTGTCTGGAACTTAAACCAACAAAAGCTATTTGGAGGGGGAACATCTTATATCTGACATTATTTAGAATTGCCAACCCATGGTGATAATAAAAAGGAAGCTGATTTTTAGTCAGTCTGTTTTTTCTTGTTTTAAAATTCTCTACAGGAAACACACCCCCTTATTACCTGCTTCTGAGGTACAGTACTTCCACAAATCTATTCTCAGTAATAAATCATATACTGTTTATTATTTATGAATTATGATACATTTATGGTTTTTAAACATACAATATACTAATAATATCAATATGAATCATTTAAAATTTCCAATATTCCACATTTTTTACATACCAATTGGCATTGTCATGTTTAAACCTAATATATTTATAACTAGTCATACTATAATAGTGATTATAATGGTAAATTTTATTACTGTTATTCAGTAGGACTAACAAAGCTCATCTGTAATGGTCTTATTATCTAAAGGTATAAACCAGAACACGTAACTGCCTTCCTGTATGCCTCAGTGTCCTCAACAGAAGAGAAAGAAAGCCAGAAGAAAAGAAAGAGAGAGAGAGAGAGAGAGAGAACAAGAATGAGGTAGATATCATTTCTTCCATCAATTTGCATTGCTGTCATCACAATGAAAATGTGCTGGTCTTTCATTTACATTTTTGTTGAGTGTCTTATTCAAATGAAAAGACTTTCAAATATGTGTAAACTAGAGTTTCTCACAAAAGGTGTTAAAATGTAGATTTTCATAGACATGAAATAAGAAAAGCTTTCTAGCTTCATTAATAGATGTAACTATAATTGCACATTGCCATTGGAATAAGAGGCAAAGTTAGCATCATTCTGACAAGACCAAGGATCTGAACAAATCCATAAAGAGAGACTAATGTGACCTAGCCACAAACCAGACATCTAACTCAGCTGGTCAGTTAGTCTACTGGTGTGTGCTGCCTTGATAAATGTTTCCCATCCCAGTGTCTCTCAAATCTGGATTAGATGCACTGCTACATACTCATATAGCATCCTCTATTTTCACTCCTAGAATAAAATTATACAATTGTATTGCAAAACCCTACTTATTTGTTTTCTTTCTCCAGTAAATATCAAGAACTATCTTCATTCATCAATGTATCTCTGATGCAATACCTACCATGTAGCAGAGCTCAAAATATTCTTGTTAAAGAAAAAAATAAGTGTCTAACTTTTCACGAAAACAACTGAGCAGATGGTTTGCTATAACCCTTTTCCATGCAGGAAAGGATTTAAAGTGCTTGACTGACTAACAGTGGCTCAGTAATATCATCTTTAAGTCTAAAATAACATACATCACCAATCAGGAGTGCTTAAATCACATCCTACCAAACACTGTCATCACTGATAAATTTTTTTAAGGTCATTTCTTTATTGAACTATATCTAGTTTGCTGAAGAAAAAAAAACAATATTGGAGGGAAAACAGATAGAAGGCAAGCTTTCTTTTTTCTTTTATAATTAACCATGAAGAGACGCATTTGTTTGCCCAAGCATTCTAAATATTGCCTACATGGTTTTTGGAATATTTTATTTTTCCTTTGAAATCATTTTTAAAAAGAAAAGCATTGCTTCTGAGAGTTACGAAATCTCAAAGGCAGTTACAAATTCATTTATCACTTTAGTGCAGGAAGATAAACAAGGGTATAGAGCAAAGACACTCCATTATGCTGTAGCAGAGCTACATTTTAGCTTTGGCTTTGACTTTACTTGAGGATTCTGTGCTAATAGAAACATTGATCTTATTTCCAACATTGCTTTCCAGCATTCTCCTAAGATGCAAATGCCTCTTCAGCTTTTGTATTTGTCTCTAGGCATGGAGAATTAAATCCACCTTGTGGTTATGCATAAACATCACTGCCTATTGGATGCTTTTCTTGATCACCATGCTGATCACACTTCACAGCAGACAGCCAATCATAGCCTTCCTCAAAGTGTGCTGTAATTGTTTATATGTTTGAATAAGTGGACTGTAATATGTGTGAGGTTTCCTTCAACTCACATAGAATTTTCATAAACTTGCCTGGATAGAATCAGCTCACAAGAAAATGAATTAGAGCCTTAAAAGCGGGAAATAAATCCAATAGCCTAAAGTAGTTTCTACATATTTCTTCTGCCCTTTCAAAGAGAACTTAAAAGAATTCAATCTATCTTTTTTATATTAGGTCAATCTAATCTCTTTTAATTGAATTCAAGATAATTCAACCTAACTCTCTCCATTTACTATTATACTTCTGTTAGACAATTTTCCTCATGTACTTATTTGTTCCTTTAACACATTCTACTTACAGTCTTCCTTTAACCCACTTAAAAAAGATACTAATACAAATATACTACAGCCAGACTATCAAGAAGCTTGAAGCACAGTGGAGAGGACATGCACAAAAACTGCAGTACAAACAGCCTGTACAAGTAGACACTTAGACACAGGGTGTTCCACAAGCCTGGAGGAAAGCACAGAAATCTTGCAGATTGTGGGTTGGCTAGTTATGCTTGCCAGGGAAATCTTCCAAGAGGAGCTAATGCTTGAGCTGTATCTAAAGGCTGAGTAGGGATTTTCTGTCTGGATAAGGTAGGAAGGGGAATACAGACAAAGAGTATCACATAGGAGGTCTTGGAGAGCAGAGTATGCTTTGAAAACAGGGGAAGTATGTGTCAGGAAAAGTTTGGAAGTTACTTGACACGTAACTGGGGACAAAAGCATGAAGGGCCTTGTATCCCTGCTGGGTAGTTTTGAACTTGATCTTATGGGGAATCGATGGTCAATGCAATATTTAAGCACAACTGGGACATATTCAATTTGCATCTTAGAATGATCACTTTAACATAAACATATAGCAATGTTTTGCAAAGAAAATTTCTAGGGAACTTTGTATATTAAAAGTCATGACTTAAAATTATTTCTGGTCAAATAAACTTTGAAAATGATAGGTTAAGCATACTTAACAATTTTTAAGACTTCTCAAAAATCTTTAACTTCCCTATCTTTGTTTTGTGTCTCCAAGAAAAAGAATATGTAACTTTTCCCAAGCTCATTTCATGAAGAAATCTTTGGATTTTTCTCTCACCAAATATCTCATGGGATTAAGGTTCCAAGTAGACACCTTGGAAAATGCAGGTGTATAGGATAAATTGGGGAGTTTCAATGAGGTCAATGAGATCACTTACAAGAATATTATATGAGTTCTATCAGGAGATTAACAGTAGTAAGAGATTAGCAGTGGTAAGGGCATGGAAAAGACAAACCAAATGAAGTTCGGTTATAGGAATGGCAAGAAAGGCCACAATGGTCCCAGGCTTGGTTTGGTGAATCACTTTGATCCCTGAGGTACTAACTTCTTAGAGTCTCAGAACTTAACCTGCTGGAACTTTGTTAGAAGGGGCTACTTTAATCCTAAATATAACATCTCCCTTCTTTCTAACATAAGGAAATCGAGTTCCCAATATGACTGATCAGGATCAAGAATCATCAGCTCTCCACGCTTTTCATGTTTTCCCTGGAGAAGAGCCAGGATGTGAATATTTATAAACACTGAATAATCACCAAACAAGGTATGTTTGTCTTTGGATTATATTTCTTTGCTGGTATTTGAATAGAGCTCCATGTGACATTTAGGGAATTGATGATGCTCTAATAAAACTAATGAAGTTCACTGTCAAGACTTGCTCTGAAGGAGCTGGAAAGCTGCCTAGCATTTTTATCCTGTCCAGCTGAGTTCCTTCTCACTTCCTGCTCTGCGTTGGGGAGAGAGAGCAGCACCTTCCAGGCAAGGCTGCCTGAGTTCGCACTGGGCACAATGCTTTTTCTCAGTTCAGTCTATGAGGCACATAACATATTTTGGGAAGGGGATCAAGGGATAATTATGTATTTTGGCTTTAGTAGAATTGTACCATGGCTATGCAATTATTCCTTCAAGTGGCCACTTTTAGGAATATTGGGTGCTAAATGATTGCATATTATTATAGTTTCTATTGTAAATATGTATATGAAAGGGCATTTAAAATCCAGTAGCAAACCACTAGTAAATTTCTGTGATTTTAGTTGAAATGATACACAATCTTTCTTTTTGAGCACAGTGGACACAGAAGGAATATTTTTCGGTGCTCTTCTTCCTGCTCCAAAGAGCCACATCAACAGACCCATGTCAGTGCTCTTACTCACTGGCCAAATGGGACTTTGATCCTGCCACAGTTAAGATCAAAGGGTTGAGATGCCTTTGAAACGACTCTCCAGTCATGAATTCCACATTTGAAATATCTTGATGTCATAGTCTCCCGGCTGTTCTCTCTGCTCTGTGTTTTCTGGTAGCTTTCAATTTCCTCTGACAAAAATATTATTTTGCATAGTGTATCCTGGGCATTTTCATTCATTGGTGGCAGTTTCTGAAGGGTGTTAATTGGAATACAAGCCACTTTCCTTGGCTGTTAAAAATTACTCAAAGTCAAGGACAATCAACTTACTCTATTCTCATGCATTTTCCATTCTGGTAAAAATGTTTATGACTTGCTTTTACTCAAGATTAATAAGAAGGCAAGGGAACTATCATTGAGACACACCCGATTCACTTAAGGATCTGCAATCTTCATACTAAAGGACTTAATTTGGTTTCTCATTGGGAAGGAAGAAAGGGAGGGAGGGAGAAAAGAAAGGACTGTCTGTAAATATTGAGAAAGGAAGTATAAGAACTAAGAAGCAAAAACATTCTAGGAAACAGCCCTTGTACACTAGGAAAAACATTTCACATTGTTATTCCATAAACCTTGAATCACTTATTTTTAGTCAATACATTATTAAAATGAATATCTTCCCTACTTAGAAAAAATGCTTTTTTTAAAAAACTACCAATTTTTTATCAAGAAAGGTAAAATCTTTAATTATTTTGAAATGTTTTACTTCATTTTCTGGATGATCATGGCTATACCTAAAAAAGAAACTGAAGCAAATAGGTGAATATTTTCAAAATTTAGCTGTTAATTAAATGGTTACACTTAGGAATGCTTCTCAGCTCCATAGGTTAAACTTATTCTGGAGTCATTGACAAAAAGTGTGTGTTTCATGACTGAACATTATTCAATACCTGGATTAAATACAGCCTGTCTATAAAAATTTTCCAAATTCCTAATCTACAGAGGGAAAATTGTGCCTGACCTATTTTGGGTTTATATTCCACCTGGGAGTATCCATAGATAAATACACAGATAGATATATAGATAGCATTAATTATACTTATTGCAAAACTGAAATGCATGTCTATATCTATAGGAAACTACCTCTAGATGTTCCACAATGACAGGAATGAATCATTCCTACTTCTATCCCCTGTGCCTAAACAGAGCCTAGTACCATAGTAAGTATTATATGTGATAGGTCATTTACTTTTTAAACATATAGTGAAATAAATGATTAGATATATTTGGTATGATCACAACTGTAAAGTTATCTTTTTATAAATTTTTGTCATAAATTTATAATTTTTACATTAAAAATATTACTACATATATTACTACATATATTAGTCAACATATTAACACATCTATTAGTCAATACATTACTACATATATTAGTCAATCTATTTATACATATATTGAATGTATTAGTCCTCTTTATTTTATGTCTGTTTTCCATCTGGAACCATATAGGGAGAATACATCTTCCTTGAAGGATCTTTCTATGACTATGACATCAAGATATTTCAAAGTTTTATCTCCATTAGCATGGAAAAACTGAATTATCTTTCATCTCCTAAAATACAACACTTACAAATATTCTGAACTATTTTGGACACCTTAACAAAATGAATACAAATTCTGAGCACATAAAATGGTGAACTATTTTCAAATCCAAGCTTTTAAACTTTCAAAGTGTTGAGCTTCTCTCTCATTTCTTGTTTGAAATAGACTTTAAGAAGGCAGAGTTGTTGGAACAATTAGAAATATTTTTACAATATCGAGGTGTGATATGAATTAAAATTGTTATGCCAAAGAAGCTCCTGAACTGTTTTCCTCTCTTTACATATAGAGAAAATAAGAATCATTTTCTAAAAGCAAAAGAAAATGATGATATCAGGAAAAGACCTGAGAGATTAAGAGACACAGAATAGCTAGATAAATGTAAGAAAAACTCGGTAAAGATGCTATGAACTGTACTAAGTAATACAGTAGCACTAACCTCATGTGACATTGAACACTTAAAACAATGTTGTCCAATCTGAGCTGGACAACAAGTATAAAAATACACATTAGATGCTAAAGATGTAGTGCAAAACAATGTAAAATATTTTATTAACAATTATATTACACTGAAACGGTAATATTTTGGATATACTGGATTTAATGACATACATCTTTTAAAGAACCATAGAAATATATTTTGTAAATTAAAGGAAAGATGATGTACTTACATGTTAAAATATATATGTATCATTACAATTAATTTCATATATTTCTTTTTCTTCTTTTTAGTGTGGTAATCAGAAAATTTCAAGCTATATGTATAACTCATGCTGTAGTTCCTTTAAACAGCACCACTGTATAGAATCATTTTTTCTTTTCTAACTTTTATTTTTAAATTGGTCTTTAATTAAATGGACTTCAGCTTTTAAGCAGCACAGAGCCTTGATATTTTTAAATGCCTTTCTATTATAATATCCTCTGGATACATTATAAGAAGCACATTTTAAAATGTATTGATGGGTTTGCAAGACAGCATATAAAACACCCACAAGGAGGAAAAAAAAAGAAAAATAAGCTGAAAGCAAATGAGTGAGTAATAACCTCCTAACTTGAATCTGTTTCTGTCCTCAGGGCAAGAGGAGAGCTTGGGAGATGAGCCATTTCAGGAGGGCTGGAGTGAAACCAAGCCCTGGTGCCACTCAAAGTGGAGAAGCTGGAGGTGAGAAGTGCACCGGTTCGGGAGCCACGAAGCTGACTATACTACTGTGAAAAAAATAGGCCAGGAAAAAACCTACCTCCCAGAAAGAAAGACCCTTCAAGGAAAATGTATTCTCCCCATATGGTTCCAGAGGGAAAACGGACATACAATAAAGAGGACTAATACATTCAATATATGTATTAATATATTGACTAATATATGTGGTTAGGTATTGACTAATAGATGTGTTAATATATTGACTAATATATGTGTTAATATATGTAGTAATATTTTTAATGTAAAAATTATAAATTTATAACAAAAATGTATTAAAAAATTGGTATAAATAAGCCATATGGGAATTTTTAAACAGAGGACATAATTACAGAGGTAGCAGAGATTATAAAATTCAGAAAGAATACTGTGAACAACTATGTATCATTAAATTTTAAAATTCAATTAAAAGATCAGAGGCCTAGCAGGAATAACTTACCAAATCAGGCTCAAAAAGAAGTAAAAAGCCTGAAGAATCTTATAATAATTAGATAAATTAAGTCAGTAGTTTAAAACCTTCTCACAAGGAAAGCATCAAGCTGTGAGTCCTTCCCACCTTTTAAGAAATGAATTATTCTAATATTTTACATATTCTTTTAGGGAATTATGAAAAAGGAATTCTTTGTAAGTCATTTTATGAGATTATATTAACCTTGATCTCAAAACCTGGCAAAGACAGTATGAGAAAGGAAAGTTATGATACAATCTCACTCATTAATCTGTATGTGAAAATTCTAAACAAACTGTTAGCAAATCCAGCAATAAATTTTTCAAAACAAAATCCTCATCAAGTTGGGTTAATGCCAAGACTACATATCCTACAATTTCACTTATATGAAACTCTAGAAAAAGGCAAAACTGGGGTGACAGAAACGGATCAGAGGTCAGCAGGGGTCAGTTATCTGGGAAAAGAATCCGTTGCAAGGAACACAGAAACATTACAGGATGTGGGTACCCTGTTCATGGGAGACTTTTCTTGTACACACACACAAAAAACTCCTTTACAGAAAGAGACCTAGAGGAAAGATGGAAAGGGCTGCTGCTTGCCAAATCTGGAGAAATTTGAGGAACAAAATAGATATCAATAGTGGCAAATTGCAATTCATTGAATAAAATAAGAGCCCATGAGATGACACTGATAATGAATGAATGAGAGAAAGAGAAGGAAAAGCTCTTTTTTGTAGCATAATTTTGACTAATAAATATTGAAGGTGTTATTGAAGTAGAAACCTCAGTATCTTGCAAATACCATTGTTAAAACTGATTGAGACAGGAATCATCAGTGGATGCTAAATCTAGGTGGAAAACACAATCTCAAGCATCTCCCCATGAATTACTTATTACAAAAGAAGAGTTACTAATTGTACAGTGGAACAATGGGACAGTAACTTAATCAAGTGATCAAAGTTAACATCACCAGTGAGGAGCAAACACATCCTGTCCTTGGACATGAATCCCAAGATGGGTGCAATATCACTTATGTCACATTACAGCAAAAAACAGGAACTATCATACAAACCCAAATCGAGAGACATTCTATAAAACATCTGGCATATATTCTCCAGAAGCATCAATGTCATTAAAAATAAACAAAGGCTGAGATTTTTGTTTCAGAATAAAGGAGAACAAAAATACATCACGAACTAAATGCAATTTTGCATCTTAGACAGAATCTTGTACAGAAAAATATGTTATAAAGTACATTTGGAGACAGTTGCTAAATTGGAGTACTGACTCTACAATAGATAAAAATGTATCGACATCACATTTTCTGAATTTGACAGCTGAACACTGGTTATACAAACAAATAGCTTTGTTCTTAGGAAACACATAGTGAAGTATTAAAAGGTAAAGAGTCATATGTATGCCACCTACTCTTGAGTGGCCCAAAAATGATAATAAAAATATTTGAGAAACAGAATGCTAAAGCAAATGGGACAAAATGTTAAAAACTAGTGAA
The DNA here is from genome assembly GCF_029289425.2 of Pan paniscus. Taxonomy (NCBI): domain Eukaryota; kingdom Metazoa; phylum Chordata; class Mammalia; order Primates; family Hominidae; genus Pan; species Pan paniscus. The sequence continues at coordinate 33,577,683 of NC_073263.2, read as the reverse complement.
TTTGCTAGAGATTACAAGGGATTTCTTCATACCATTCTTGCAAAGTTCTGTTAAGTTTAAATTTATTTTAAGACAGATTTTTTAAACTTACAAAGTTTATTATATACTAATATCAAGCAATCTCCAAACTTTATCATTGAATAGAATAACCAAGGTGCAGAATGGCATGCTGCTATTTATATAAAATAAGGTGGGTGTGTGTACATATACATTCATACATGCACATACACATGTACATATTTTCTTGGATATGCATGGACTATCAAAAGATAAAAAGAAATTGGTAACACTCTTGGTCTCTAGAGAGAAAAATTGAAGATGAGAGGGAATCTTTGCTTTACAGCCTTTGATCCTCTGGAAGTTTAAATCATCACTCAATCCAAATAATAAATAAATGGGCAAAGATGTAAGTGTCTGACAAAGCCATATATTGGTAAGAATGTGGAACGGTGACATCTCTCATATACCACTGAAGGAGAACACAGGGAAGGAAGGGGTGTGTTCATGGGGAGCAGAGATAGCTTTGAGATATGAAGCAACAGGCATGCCAAGCCTCGGGGAACTGTTCCTGTCCTTCAGGTCAGAGTTCTCCCACCTTCAGGTCCTGGGAGACTGGGAGATAATGGCAAGTTTTCATTTATTCATTCAACAAACACTGTTGTGTGTTTAGACCCAGGGAGGCACAATCAAATCAACAAGAGGCACCCGGCCTTCTTCCTTTCTCCTCCTCTATGGACCTTTCTCTATCTCCTCTGTGGGCACTTTATTGTGGCCTGTCTCTGTCCTCAGGGATTTAACCCCATTTTCCTTCTCTTTCCACGCTAGGAATAGTGTCTGACATTTTACAAGTCAATGACATCAAGTCCATACATTAAACGTTTTCTGGACATCTCTGTTTACATATTCCATAGCTACCTCTTGAGGAAATAAAACAATTTTGCCAATGCAAGACCCCTCCGTACCAATACAGAAGAGAGAGAGAACAATTTAAGATCAAGTAACTATTACCCCAGGCATATGTGCATGTAAAGGTAGCAGGAAAGTATCTACAGTGTCTGTACAGAATTTCACATAAATTTATTTGTAAAAGTAGAAGATAGAACAATTACAATTCTCTTACCTCCATGAGAGACAAGAAGACACACCTGTTGTGTGTGATTGTCTAGGTATACCCCGTGAGAGGCTTCTAAGTTCATCATGGATGTGTGTGTTTACAGTCTCAAGGGGCGGAAGGCTTATGATCTTGCCTTGTGAAATCCAAGGTCAGATGTTTTATGGGGACCTTAGTGTTTTGAAGGAGATACCCTAAGGAAGAGAACATGGATGAGGCAGTCACCTCTCTCCTCTTTGCTAAAGAAAATGTGATCATCTTGCACTGACATTTAACAGCTTGATCAGTTTGTCCTTCCATTCCACAAATGAATTATTTCCTAAACTGCAGTCATCTCGTTTGCCTCCAGGGTCAGCCTTCTCCTTCCTCTGAATCCTGTCCCTCAGCATGGCAGTGAATGGCCCTGCCAATCCAACAAGTCTCTGCCGAAGCCACAAATTAAGACATTACCTTTGACTCTTTTGACTCTATTCCAGATTCAAGTCCCCTCTCATATGGCATTAGAAATTCCTGGCATCGTACCTCCTAAATATCTATGAAGTCTGTCTCTTCACTCTGCCCTCACTGCCCCGTGTAATTTGGGCCACACCACCTCCTCTCTACTCTGGGTATCAACAGCAGCCCATTCTCTGGCCTCCCTGTTTCCAGGCATGGGCTCTGTAGGCGTGAGGAGGGGTTGCAGCAAACAGACATGGAAGCAGGAACAATTTATGTTTATTTCTTTTCATCAAAAGAAAGATTTAATAGAAAATAGAGCCATAAAAAATGATTCTTCAGTGCCCTCCTCATATTATTTTACCCGTTTCTCAACTTCTCCATTTTAGAAATAAAGCATTCTTTATTTTACTCCCTTTTCACATTTTACAACCTATTTCTTCTCTCTCACTTTTCTGTTCCACGTAACATTCACCCAAACCCAAATATTAACAAGAATGTAAAATATCCTAAGATAACAAACAGTAATGTGTGGATTTCATTTGGCCAAGTGCCATTCCCTCCGGGGTCATGGTTGGCAGCTTCTGTAGAATGGGAAGGTTCGTCCTGGTGCAGCCGAGTCCCCACAATGGACCAAGGTATTGGGCTATGCAGTAAAGACTGCACTGGTGATGAACAATAGATGAGACAGCCTGTAGAATAAGAAAGGAGCTTTCGGGATTTAAGATGTAAAATCAGTTAGGGTCTCGTACATTTGTTTGTCTCTCCACAATTTGCAAAGCCCTTATTGAGAGAGCAGACTTTTTTCCTTGGAAATGAATTTGCCAAAGGCTTGTACAATTGGGAATGCACTGGGGCATTTTTGGAAGGGAGATTTGGGGTAGGGGGTGATGAAGCAGTGAACAGCTATGGCTACAAAGGGGAACAGCAGCAAGGCAGGCAACTGGGAAAAAAGCGATACGATGACTTGGGCAAATGGCTTAAGCCAGGTTATTTCTCGCTTTGCTCACTTTTGGCTATGCAAGCAGATCCCTGTGGCTGTGATTTGGTTATTGTTGTTGTTCTTTAATCACTTATGGTAGTGGCAGCTCATTTGGTTTCTGAATTTCAAGCCCTGGTGGGAATTTCTTCAGTGCTCCAAGTGAAGAAAGGAAATTGGGTTGTTGTTTTTTATTTGAATCCTTTAAATCTTATGAGAAGAAAACATGTCATGTAGTTGTAATTTTATGGTGTCATTCATACTGCTATTCTGAAAGCTGTGTTGGTGTTTCCATTGCAAATCAGTCCTTTTATAGGTTGATATCTGTCAGGAAATACTCTAGGGATGGAAATGTGCCACCAACATACGTTTTGGTTCACCTGCCTCAGAGCTTAATTAAGATAGCTACTTTTGCTTTTACTCAGTTTTTATCACTGAAAAAATAGAAATATTAAACATAAATATTTTTAGCCTAATGTAGAGGAAAAAACGTCCCTCTCTCTGGCATGTGGCACTCTTTTTCATCTTACAGAAAGAGGAAAAACAAGTCCAAGCGTAGTGTGTACACCTGTCACTTGTTCATACAAAAGCCAGATGAGACCCCAAAGGTGACAAACTTACAAGGTGCTCTGTGAAAACCACCAGATCTATCTCTTCGGGACTCCATGCACTGGATCAAAAGTCGGGCTATTTAGCAAGAACAGTAAATATTCTGTGTGTATATTTGATGATGCATCCACCTTTCTCATATTGAAGAAGGATATTTTCCTGACCCCTTCCCGGGACTCACGACAGGGGTGCTTCATTTACTCAGCTGCTGCCCTCAATCCGTGTGGGAGGGAGTGTGTAAGCGAACAAGGTGGGAACTGGAGTGCATGAACACTGGCCATTTCAGCGCCGGCGGGATCAAACTCACTGACTCAGACCCACTACATTCCACCCCTCACAGGAGGGAACACTTAGGTAAGCAGGTGCAGAAGCTGGAGCAACCTCTTTTGGACACTGACAGGAGCAAACTTCATGCATACACTGCAGCAGTGTCCAGGCAGGGTGCCTGCGATTCACAAAGTCCCAGAGGGCATGTTACAGTGCTCTTTTAGCTCTGCTGCCCGCAGGCAGCTTAAGTGTTAACAGCTCATTGGGCTCTTTGCCTTTTCACATGAGGCGGCTGACCTCTGCCAGTGAAGGCAAAGGGCCACTGTGACAGCCCTCTGCACTCGTGGCTCCCAAGCTTTTGTCCAGCATCAGGGAAAAACGAGGTCACATGATCAAATTGAAGCTGGTGAATGCAGGGGATTTTATTGCCAGTGAAAGTGGCCCTTAGCGGGGAGGGGAGCTGAAAAGAGGATGAGGTGTGTAGGTAATCTTCCTCTGAAGTCCGGCCATCTTCAGCTGATTCTTCTCCGAAGTTATGCCATCAAGCTGTCCCTCTGAAGTCAAGCCTGCTTCTCTCCAATGTCCAACCATAGTCCCTGATGTACAGCTGCTTCTCCCCTCTGCCAGCTGGTTCTGGGGTCTTTATGGGCACAGGATGGGGGGCAGGGTGGGCCATGGGTAGTTTAGGAAAAGGCAACATTCGAGTGGGAAAACGGGGAGAGAAGTTGTCACTTTGGGCCATGGGTTTCAGGCTTTTCAGATTGAGAGATGAGTTTTGTCAGAGACCCGCCCTTTTCTCCCTAGAATTTCTCTGCCCCCTGTCCCTATGAATATGAGAATGTCCTTATGAGTGCTAAGCTCTCCTAATGTCCTGTGAAGACATCAGAATCTCATGGATAACTGCTTTTGGTGTCACTGTTCATTATCTAAAAATATGTTTTTTCCCCTGCTGATACAGATCTTTAATAATAGTGATTTATGATTTAGATGCCTGAAAGCTAAGTCTAGAAGGAGCTCTGAAAGAAGATTTATTTCACTTGCTTTCATAAATAAGTACTAAACTACTTGGAACTTCAGTTTCCTCATTTGTGAAATACCAGTAATGATAGGGCTTTAATTTATCTTTATTTTATATAATCTTAAGTAACACCTGCGTATGATAAAGTGAAAAATATTCAAATAGCACATAAGGAGATACAAAAGGGGGAAACATGTCTATTTAACCCGTCCGAATTCTACTTCCACCGTTTACCCCCTCCCTAATCCAGTCTCTTATGAGTCCTTCCAGAGTGATGCCTTGCTATGTATATTTGTATACATATGTGCATACAAGGATACATGCATATGCATATGTCCTTTCTTTTTATTCCAGACATTTGCAGAATATTATAGGATTTAAATTAAAAATTAAATTATACTAGTTCTAATGATTCAGTTTCTTCTTTATATTTTACTCTCTTCAGCTCTTATATGCTAAGGAGTCCTGACATTTTTTAAAGTAGATATCAATCATCTTTTACGTGGGAGGGTGTTTCTTTCACCAAAGAAATAAGTTTCTGAAAGTGTGTCTCTCAAAAATTAGAATAATGCTACACTCTGTGCACACCAATGACACTTGATGAAAACTGTGTAATGACTGAAAATATGGGTAGATAATATTTTGGTTGTGACATTCTGATGTAGCTTTTTTGATGGTAGCTACTTTGACTACTAATTTTTAAATTTTTGCGTGCCAATATTAATTTTGCACAATTTTTCACACTTGCCAATTTAACATTTTTTCCTCTAGAAGACTCTTCATTATTTTTGATAATGATTTTTATGTCTTTTCAACAACAACCAATTCTCCAACACCAACCGGCTATCCCATAATTCAATTTAATTCTGACTTTCACTGCACAGAGATAGAAATGATCCTAAAGGTTAAGGGATCAGTCTCACAGACTGCCCCACTCCAGATGCTAGCTGCAAATGGGAACCCCAGACTACTCACACTTCTGAGCAGCCAGCTACATATTTAGGTGTTTCCGGGACCCCCTCTTGGGTTAGATAACTCACTAGAATGACTTAGAAAAACACTATACTTACACTTATAATTTTATTTTAAAGGATACAACTCAGAAACAGCCAATGGAACAGATGGATAGGACAAGGTATGGGGTGAGGTGTGGAGTTCCCATACCCTCTCCAGGCAAGCACCTGAATGTATTCACCAATTTGGAAGTTCCCCAGATGTCATTGTTTAAGAGTTTCTATGGAGGCTTCATTATGCCGGCATTATGATTAAATCATTGGCCATTGGTGATTAAACTCAATCTCTAGCCCTTCTCCTCTTCCCAGAAGTTGAGTGTGGGGCTGAAAGTTCTAACCCTCTAATCACATGGCTCGTTTTTCTGGTGAGCCACTTAGAACTTCCGTTTTCTCACAGTGATATGCCAATAACAAGAAAGCCTTAATTTTTCTTTAGTTTATTTAATCTTAAGGTCATAGCTGCATATGATAAAGAGAAAAAAATTAAAATAGTATGTAAGGATATACAAAAGGGAAAAATCCCTAATCTGAGGGTAAGACCTCCATCATGAGTAATCTGATTAACCATACCAAAAAAAAAACACTCTTGCTTGCATGGTGGGTCACTCCTGTAATCCTAGCACTTTGGGATGTCAAGGCAGGAGGATCACTTAAGCCCAGGGGTTTGAGACCAGCCTGGGCAACATGATAAAACTCCATCTCTAAAATAAATAAAAAATAAATTAGCCGGGCATGGTGGTGCATGCTTGTAGTCCCAGCTACTCGAGAGGCTGAGGTGAGAGAAGTGTTTGAGCCTAGGAGGTCTAGGTTGTAGTGAGCTGTGATCATGCCACTGCACTCCAGCCTGGGTGACAGAGTGAGACCCTGTCTCAAAAATAAATAAACAAATAAATAAATAAATAAATAAATAAATAAAACAGTCTTATCACTCAGGAAATTTCAAGTGTTAGAAGCTCTGTGATTTTTTTTATATATCACAACCATATTTTTGCTATGACCAATTTTCATTTTCTTTAAGAAAATTATGGAGTTGTTCATTCTCTTAATTTAAAATACCACCAACAAATATCAAATTTATAATCATGCATTGGTCTGGTTTTGGACTATTACGTTCACCAATTTATTTATCAACCTCTCCACTTAACACTAATACAATACTATTACCGTTTTAATACGCTGATACCTTATGACAAGTCCTTTCCCTTTTTCAAAATTTTCTTGATTATGTTTACATATTTAGTCTTCCCAATGGTATTTAGAATCAGCTTGACGAATTCCATGAAGAATCTATTGGAATTTGGATTTGAAATGCATTGAATTTATGGGTTATTTTAGAGAGTCTAGACATTTTTTATTTAATCTTGGTGAAGAGGTACAATATTTTAAACAGAATTCTAAGGTGGCCCCAAGAGTCCTGCCTTATAGTGTACATGCCCTATATAAACCCTATTCTTTGAATACTGGCAAGGCTTGTGCATATGATGGGATTTTACTCCCATGATTATGTTACCACATGTGGCAAAAGGGATTTTGCAGACGTGGTTAAGGTTCCTGATCAGTTGATCATGAGCTACTAGAAAGGGAGATTATTTGGAGGTGGGCCTGATCTAATCAGGTGAGTCCTTAAGAGAGACAAGCAGCAGCAGCAGATACTCTTCTGCAGGCCTTTAAGAAATAAATTGCTGTTGTGAGCAGAGGGAAGTCACATGACAAGGAACTGAGAGCAGCCTCTAGGAGCTGAGTACAGTCTCTGAGCTCACAGCTATAAAGAAGACAAAGAACCAGTGGGGCTCAGTGACTCATGCCTGTAATCCCAGCACTTTGGGAGGCCGAGGTGGGTGGGTCACCTGAGGTCACGAGTTTGAGACCAGCCTGGCCAACATGATGAAACCCCATCTTTACTAAAAATACAAAAATTAGCTGGGTGTGATGGCACGTGTCTGTAATCCCAGCTACTCAGGAGGCTGAGACAGGAGAATTGCTTGAACCTGGGAGGCAGAGGTTGTAGTGAGCCGAGATTGCACCACTGCACTCCAGTCTGGGTGACAGAGCAAGACCCCATCTCCAAAAAAAAAAAAAAAAAAAAAGACAAAGAACCGCAAGAATATGAATTTTGAATTTTGAGAATCACTTGAATGGGCTTGGAAGAGAACTCAGAGCCGCAGAGGAGAAAACAGCCTGGCCAACACCTAGATGTTAGCCCTGTGAAACCCAAGGCAGACAACCCATTTACACCATGCCCTGACTTCTGATCTACTGAACTGTGAAATAAAAATTGAGTGATGTTTTGAGCCACAAAATTCGTGGTAACTTGTTATGGAGCAATAAGAAATAAATATGTATACCTCTAATGTTGGTAGGCACTTCTAAGTTTTTTCCTTAAAATATTTTCACATTTTTAAAATCTATTTTTAAAGTTTTAAAACTTTTATTACTAGTGGGAACGAGATGTTTTTATTTATCATGTAATTAATTATTGTCACTATAGAAACTAGTGATGTTAACACTCGTGATGTTTTAAGTTAATCTGGTATCTGGCCACCTTGCTAAACATAATCATCTTATTCAATTCATTTTCTTTTATTCTTGCCAATATTTATACATATTTATTCAGTTTCTCATCTTACTGCACTAGCTAGAATTTCCCATATAACATTGAAAGTTGTTGATGATAATAGGCTTTCTTTTCTTATTTTATAAACTAAAGGGAGCACACCTAGCTTTTCACCATGAATTTCGATATCAGTTCTGGATTTCTGGTAGACACTTTTATAATATTAAATAAATATTCTTCTATGCTACTTTGGAAAAAGTTTGTTTTTTTGTCATTGGAAATCATGGCTAGGCATTCCTCTTTAGCAACTATTGAATGATTTTTTGTGCTCTTTAGATCTGTTAATGTAATGAATTACAATGATACATTTCTCATGTTAATGTTTCTTGAATTGACTAAACACTTCTTGGTCTTTTAATACATTGTTAATATTTTATTTTGAATTTTTACATGCACTTTTATAAATGAGAATGGCATAGAGTTTTATTTTGTGGTGCTGAACTACCTAAAATATATGGCTAATGGATTAAAATCTTCAGATATACAAATTTATACTAATTGATTTCTCAACTGTATGCACTTATAAACACAAACACAGATTCACAGTTTAACAGGTAAACCCCGTGGATGCAAGCTCAAATGTGTACAGGAACCAGGCAAATATACATAAGTGAAGCCACTTCAATAGGTCTGTGTACAGTGGACAAGTGCTAGACACTCTGGCAGAGAAGCCCATGATCCATCTAAAGAGAGCAGCCTCCACTCAGGTCCAGGCAATGACTGCTGGCGGAAATGTGACTACAGTGTTGCCAGATCTACCAGATATTTAATTAATTTCTAAGATTTGACCCAAATGAAAAAAGAAAATAAAAAGAAAAACCACCCCCTGGGCCTTGTTTGTAACTTTTGAATTAGGCAATCAATTTTAGGATTAACATAGTCATGCACATAAAAAGGTATCACTTATTTCTTTAGACAATCAGAATAAGAAGAAAAAATTATGTCCTGTGAACTTTCCATCAATAAATAGACCAGCAAACATCTTTAAAGAGTCCCCAAGAAAGGCAGATTCCTTTAAAAATTAAAGTGCAATTTAAAATGTAAGAAAGCAGAGATGCTTCTGAAAGACAATAAGATCACTGAAGAGTACTTGTTAATCAGATTTTTATGTACAGTGATAAAAATGAACATCTCAAATTGCTTCCAGATCTCGTAACTAGCCAAATAAACCTAGACAGGACAATGAATCATTATTTTTTGCCTTAGATGGAAACTATAATTTTCTCTAGGTTAAAAGCACAAAGTTAGAAAGCAGAAAACTTCAGACATTTTTGTAAAACGGAAGCATATCAGCTACATAACTCTTGGTTGATATGAAGTTCACATCTTCCAAAACCAAAAAAAAATAATTATACATACTCTCTTGAGATCTATCTTCTGCTTTTACAGGATGTAATTAATATGCAACCCTTGCATCCCTCAGGCATATCTACTTGGGGACAGCCACGAAACAGGGCTAGTAACAAAGGCAGTGGTAAGAAAAGGTAAGGAAAAAAGTCTACGGTTTTGAGTGCCCACCTACATACACTGCCACACCGACACATATACACACAGGGATATCATTGGCACTGCAGACTCTCAAGTCCCCTTCCTATTCCCTAGAAGAATCACAGAGAGCTCACATATTCATCTGGGCCCCATATTACTTTTCTTGCCGAAGTCTAGAGTGTTGCTTTTCCATCCGTTATCATTAATTTGGCACTGAAGCTTCTGCAGATTCTATGGTCCGCTCAGCTTCTGCTCTGGAGTTCTGTGGAATGGCATTTTGAGAAATGCTATGGCAAAGGTAGGGCCTTTAAAATTATGTCAGCATTGTCTGTTCTGTCTCTGTGGATAATGTGCCTTCCAATGTTACTGAGAGTCCTAGTCCAATGATCTCTTTGTTTTCAGCTACAAGTTGGATTTATGCTGATCCAATAGGTGCATGGTGTAGTAATTAGAAGATGTCAGGCTGCAGTAACAAATACACCCACACATGTAATGATGCAACATAATAGAAACTTCTCTCTTGCTCTTTTTTTTTTGAAACTGAGTTTTGCTCTTTCGCCCAGGCTGGAGTGCCATGGGGTGATCTTGGTTCACTGCAACCTCCCACCTCCCGGGTTCAAGCGATTCTCCTGCCTCAGCCTCCTGAGTAGCTGGGATTACAGGTGCCCGCCACCACACCCGGCTAATTTTTCTGTATTTTTAGTACAGACGGGGTTTTATCATGTTGGCCAGGCTGGTCTCAAACTCCTGACCTCAGGTGATCCACCAGCCTCGGCCTCCCAAAGTGCTGGGATTACAGGCGTGAGCCACAGCGACCGGCTGAAACTTTTCATTTATGTGATGAGTCAGAATACTCCTGGGCGGCTCAGCTCAGCGAGGGCTGTCTGCTCCCTTCGCGGCATCAAGCTGGTCATGACCCTGCCTTCTCTGTTGCCTGTCTTCCACAGCCAGCCAAAACGGGAAAAGAGTATGGAAGAACATGGGTGGAAGATATTTATGCCAGGCCTAGATACGACAAACGTGACTTCTGCGCACATTCCATTAGCTATAATTCAGTCACGTGGCCATACCAAACTGTAAAAGAAACCGGGAAATAAGTTCTAGCTGAGTGCCAAGGAGAAGCTGGCAGCAGAAGCAGATGTAGCTAGCAGTCTCGGCTACAGATGGGATGAAATATTATCTAGACCAATAGCTGCTGGGTACCCCATAGAAAAAATAGACCCTCTTTCTCTATAGATTTTTTTTCTCACTTCCCATTTTTGGTAATACTCATCCCACAGGTTAAAGGACCAAAAAGCTGTCTTTGAATATGAGGCACGTATTTCGTAGGTTATAGCATTTGGGCACTTGAAGCCTCTGCCAGTCTCCTGCCTCCCAAACGTGAGATCCGTTCCCGCTACATTCAAAGCATGGAGACTACAGAAGAAACTTAACCCATGATCTCTGTCCTTCAGACGTGTATAGTTAAGTTTCCAGAAAAAAGGGAGACTCATTATATTGATAGACATGATAAAAGTGATCTAAAAGTACACTATTAAATCTCCTCTCATTATAGAAGAGGAGAAGCAATGCATCACTGGGAAGTTTCTGATTCATCGCCATATACACAGCATGCATGAGTGGTTTAGGGATAAAGAAAAGAAACTGTTGAGGGTTGACTACATTTTTATCAGAAACCACTTTATTAATTGTATAACCAGTGATTTTAGATACAAAAAAAATCTCACGCCTAGAAAGCTTGACGGTACGCCATTTTAATTTTTTTCTTTTTTGTCCTCTAGTTCTCTCTTGTGACACACTGGATGAGCGAAGAACTCATTAAATTGTATTTCACATTTCTTCTGTCTTCCTTCATAAAATAATGAAATCAAAATTGAGAATTACCGTGGTTAGAGAAGGGCCTGTGATGAGTGCAGGGAAATGGTTTATGTCTAACAACTATTTAATCAAAGCGTTACCAAGATCCGTCTGTAGATTTAAAAGAGATTTTCTTCCAAGTTTTGCTGTATTGAAATGCAGCGCAAAACTCTGCATTAAACCACGAATTCTCCAAATTCAATAAAAGGAAGTGTAAAAAGATATTTTCTTCAAATGCCTCCAGCTGGCCATCTGCCCTAATCACATACAGGCCTCAAAATTGTTTTCTACTGACAATAATAGGCTCTATAAAGAGTATTACTGTGGAGTGATTTGAGAGACTGTGGAGACTACTGTGACCCCTCGCCTCGGTGGAGCGGAGCACGCCTGGATGGGAATACAAAGTTAGAAACCAAGAGAGAGGCCGACCCTTTGGTGTGCGGATTCCTCTTTAGCTGCTATGGCACGATTCTGAAATCTTTCCGAGGAGCAAGGGACAGCTGATTAGCTGCTGGTCTTCTGCCCTCTGAGGGCAACCCCACACAGCATAGATGGCGGTGCAATGATTGCAATAATTCAACAAAGCAGGAACTTTAAAAATAGCTACCTTGAGCTGCTACTCCAATCATGGCATTCACTGTGCAGTCCCACGTGGCCATGCTCAGGGCAGCGTGGCGGGTGAGCCCTGTGAATCTGCACAGAGCTAGGGAAAATAGAGGCAGTGAGGAGTGGGGAATGCAGTGAGGTCCCCATGTTACTCAGATGGTGTTTCTAAACTCCTGCCTTGCTAAGGAAACTGCCCTAGAGCAGCCCAGCCCCTTGCACAGTCCAGATTGATGGCACAGAGGACCGGGAAGCACTTACAGGAGACAGCCTTTTAAAGGAGGGGAGAGCACATACCTTGGAATTGAAAAATCTAGGTTCATAACACAGATATGCCTCCTCTTACACGCTTCCTGCCGCCTCCCAGGGATGCTAAATAAATTATCTCCTTGAGCCCTAGTTCTCTCATCTGTGAAGGAAGAATTACAGCAACATGCACCATTCAGGATTGCAGTGTGGAGTGATTGAGATGTCTTTGAAAGGGCTTTGAAAACAGCAAAATGACATAAATATTATTGAGTGATATTAAAGAACAGAAAGGAAATTCTACACAGAGATCCTAACATTGGGGTCTTATTTCTTTAGGGAGAAATAGCATCATCAAGCAATTTGAGAAAAATGAGCAAGTAGATTAGAAATGTGAAATCATAGGATAATGACAGGAGTGGTGCTCATTTACCTAGGCACAGATGCACACTTGTATATGCATGTGAAGTTTTCAAAGGGCATCCTTTAAACAGATAGTGGCAACAACTGTGGAATAGAGCAATCCCCCCACCATGCCCCGCAGTTGTGTCCATAGAACACATTTATTGTGCCATGCCCTGCTGCACAAGCCTGTATGTGTCGTGAGGGGCATGGCATTCTTACAGGGACACAGAAAGGTAGCCACTGGTATCATTTTCCCTTTAGAGACAGGGAAACTGAGGCTCAGAGAAGCTAAGAAACATGTCTGAGGTCATTTAGGTATTTAGTGCTTCAAGGCAAGTTAAAAATCTAGGGAAACAGCCTACACTACTGTCTCAGGTGCAAGAGCTGACGTTCAGAGACCAAAAGGATTTTCCAAGGTGACTCAACTCATAAACAAAGGAATATTCAATAATAAAACATGAGTCTTTTAACTGCTGGCCCAATGATCAGAGACAAAATGTTGGAGTGAAGAAGGGTAACAGACTTGCTCTATTTCTTCCCTCAATTATACATTTTTAGGTAAAAGGGATTGATTAGAAGAGTTAAATATTTACAGTGTTATCTGTATTGACTTGGATAATTTAGGGCCTAAAATTGAAAGTCATGGAAAGATCTGAATTGTATTAGAAAACTTGGCTGACTAATATTTATATTGCAGCCACTATTCCTTCTTCCACATTTCTCCTCATTCTTGATAATTCTCTTGCTCTGGAATCTGCTTGTTTTAGGCATTCGGGTCCCTTAGCAAATTTTGTCATGAGCCAAAATCCCTGCAGCTTTTCCCCCTTGGTTGCCTTTCCCCTGGCTAGCGTGTCTCATCTTCTTATCAAATTCCCAGACAAATGCACAGCTAGCTCAGCTCTTGTTTCACTGGGACTTAAGAAAACTGTTTCCTTCACAAGAGAAACTTTTTAGCTAATTCCAGAAAAGCCCCTACCCCATCACAAACTAACTCCCCAAGTAGTCAGGGCTGTCACATATTTTTGTCTGCCAAAGGCAGAGAAGACAGAACGTGAGGGTCCACCTATCTCTCAGTCACAGAGGATGAATGATCTATGCCAGCCTCTCTCCTGCCAAAAATAAATCAGTCACTCCCCACTTGGGTGTCGCTGAGTTGCCATTTCTGCCTGCCATGAGAAAGGGTTCTGCGTCAGTACCAGGAAGACTCAGACTTGTGAGTTGGGAGACAGTGTGCCCTAGCAGAACAAGCACACAGGCTTGGAAACCTGTCAGTAATGGTGTCCACTCGCAAAGGTGCTGAGGGAAACAGGAGACATGATCTACAGGAAATGCTCTTCACTATGTTCTGGTCTCAATAGAAAGGGGCTGTGATTGGCCTGAATTCTAACCCACCATTTAATAACTTTGAGACCTCAGCATGTCACTTCATTTTTCTGATCTTCAGTGTCTTCAGATTGTTCAGTCCAACAGTTAAACATCCAACTGAAGGCCAGAGTTAATTCAACAAATATTCATGAAGTTCCTATGATAAGCAAGACCTATGTTTGCTCCCATCAATACAGCAGTGAGTAAATTGCACCCTCTAGGCTCCAAAAGAGATTATGGTCTAGAGACAGGCATCTATAAAAAGGAGGGCTAAATGCTTGACTGTGGGGTTATTTTGAGAACTGGATGAGAGAAGGGAAAAACAGTACATAGGCACTCAATGTACATTGTCCCTGTGTTTAATCTTCAGAAATTTGCATATATAACAATCAGGTCAATTTCAATAGCTTCAGTAGAGTCTTACCTGAAAGCTTAGTGAGCTCTCCTTATGAGGACCCTCTCATTTAAGAGGATCAAGGACCCTCTTCATAAATTGTACAACATTAAAAACACACCTGAACTTCTGGACTGCGCTTATCCAAGTTGACAAATATGGGAACACCTAATTATCGCATGGTACTCTCCATTTTCCCTTTTGCATATCGAATCCTTTTGAAATTTGACAAGTAGCTTGGGCTGTTCAGAGGGAAGAAGCTATCAAAGTCCAAAGCAATATTCTGGCAGCTAAAATAGGCTGCAGTGACCTCACAATGGCATTTTAGCAATGGCCCTGCAGGAGGCATTCAGTAATGGGCTACTTGGGCTAGACCCTCTCAGCTAAAGGCTAGGCCTAGTCTAGTAAAAAATGAAAAAGGAAATAGAGGCAATTTTCCAAGTAATTCAGGAGAAAAGCACTTTCATCTCAACTCTCAAGGTACAGTAATTGGCACAAACCTTTGGGCCCTGGCAGTGGAGACCAGGCCATTGGAACCAAGGTGGAGTCAGTCATGCAGGAAACGTGGAGTGTGGGCTGGGAGTGGAAAGGAAATCATGGGGAGGAAGGCACATTCTTGTTTCTCCTAAGATCTGGATGGGGCTCCACCTACTGCATGGATTTGCCCCTCTTCCAGTTGCATATGACCAACTCAACGCTCCAGTTTTGCTGAAAGAACATATCTAGTTATTTTAATTCATACAGCATCTTTCCAGTTATTACTTTCTTCACTTTAAAGTCAGCAATGGAGTTATTTCTGAACCTAGAGAGCAGTGAGCATGCAAAGTCAGAGAGGAGGGCAAACAACTCACAGCAATCATAATAAAAACTCTGCAGGAAAACAGCATCCTCCCTGGGCTGCCAACCAGAATTACATCAAACAATTTTAAAGGAACTAGGAATTTATTGTCATCAGTCTTCCCTCCCTGTGTGTCTCTGGCAAGATGTTTACTTATGGCTCAGCCTGAGTAATTGCACCAATTCATTAAAAATGAATAAATAAAACCCCTCCTTGGTGACTGCTTTATCATTCTGAAACCCAGCCTCCAGGAATAATTTTGCCAAGTTGAACACGGGCAGAAAAGGGAGGTGCTGATACAGTGCCCAGCTCCTGGCTCTGTCTTTTCTGGGATATACACACTCAGTCACTTCAGATAAATCATAAGGAATTGTACTTTAACCAGTGAGTAGCATGTTGTATGGGGAAAAGTATGGATTTTGGACACAAAGAGAAGGATGCTAAAAAAAATGACTTCAATTACTGTGTGATTTTTAATAAATTATCCAACCTCTCTGAATTTGAGTTTCTTTACCTACATAATGGCTGTTGATGAGTATTACTTAGTTAACATAAGGGAAGCACCTATCACAGGGCTAGAGAAAATATTTGTTCTTAGTAAATGTACCTTCCTTCACATTAGTAAATATATCTCTTTCCCTTTCCTCTTGTTTTCTAGGGCTTGCTACGTAGACCAGAACTACACCAACATGCTTTGATGCTGAAGCAGAATTTGGTACAAGGTGGCTGTAAGTCAGATCTCCTGCTAATTGTGTGAAACTGTTTATGTTGATTCATCTAAGCAGCTGGTCTTTTGAGAGAGATGCAACAGACCAAAGAACAAAGACAGAAGCTCGAGAAGCCATGTTAGGTACAGTTTCCCTTAGCTCCTACTCCTCTTTCCTCCACTTACAAGTAGTTGAGCAGCATAAAAGCAGAGGTATAACACAGCTCTTATCTTTTTAGTCTCTCAATTTTAGACCCCCCGGTTGGGTTACTGTTAAACAATAAGGTTAACTCTGCAACCTGAGGTGACTTCTTTTATTTGTTTTGCTATTTGTTTATTATAAGTCAAGTGATGCCTACGAAAAAAATGAAAACAATACAGAAAAGTAGTGTGAGGGAGAAAGTGAAAGCCTTCTGAAGACCCATTCCCTTCTCCCTCTACCAAAATGCTGACCCCACACACACAACAGATTTGGAGTCTGACATCCAGACTGAGGAGGTGACATATTGAATTGCATGAACTGCACTTCTTTGGAAGCCAGTTTCACCATTCAGAAGCCTCAGGGTTGTGATATTTGGTGGGAGATGGTTCTAATGGAAAGTGAATTTTAATCTTTATATTGGCTGAGGCTGCCTAGAGGGGCCTTGATAGCCACTTCTGTCACTCCTGCATAAACCCCTGTGAATATGCCTTTTGGTTCCATTGCAAACAAATTTAGACTCTGTAGAAATTACCAAAGTATTTTTATTATGATATATTAGTTAATAAGGTCTTTCTAACTCCTAAATTTCTTATTACTTTTTTTGAGAGTTACCCAATAAGAATAATAGCTATCACTTTTTCAACCCACACGATACTCCTCAATTCACTGAAACAGTAAGTTAAAAAGTTTTCCAGTCCTTTAAGGATGGTCAGCAAATAACCAAGGTGTTAAAAGAAACTGCTTGGGCCGGGCGCGGTGGCTCACGCCTGTAATCCCAGCACTTTGGGAGGCCGAGGCGGGCGGATCACGAGGTCAGGAGATCGAGACCATCCTGGCTAACACGGTGAAACCCCGTCTCTACTAAAAATACAAAAAATTAGCCGGGCGTGGTGGCGGGCGCCTGTAGTCCCAGCTACTCGGGAGGCTGAGGCAGGAGAATGGCGTGAACCCGGGAGGCGGAGCTTGCAGTGAGCCGAGATCGCGCCACTGCACTCCAGCCTGGGCGACAGAGCGAGACTCCGTCTCAAAAAAAAAAAAAAAAAAAAAGAAACTGCTTGAATTCTGTATTTATTATTCACATTTAATGCATACAAAGAAACTCCAGCAATCATCTTTCTATGGATTTTTCTTTCTCCCTTTTCCCTCTTGGCCACGCTTGTCAACTTCATCCTACTCATGAGATTTCTCCCTACAGCAAATTCAAAAAGATGAAAAAAAAACCTACTAAAAAATCATCATTGGTTCTCCATTACTCACAAAAGTCCAAATGCCTGTCATCCAGGCCTCTTTAGCCTTCTTCTTCCCTTAATTGCCTACATGGATGTAGCACAAGTGGGGCTGCTTCCACAACACTCTCCCAGGATCTTTGCCTCTAAGTATGGACTCTGGTGACTTATTCTATCCACTGAGAATGATCTTCACTCATCTGCCTGAGATATCTTATTTATCTGTATCAGAAATAAAAATGCTTTAAAAAAAAAACTACAGAAGCAAAGTGACTGTAGCTACTCCTGCTTTGAATGATGGTGTGGGGATGACAAGATGTGAGATGTAGCATTGGCAACATTCATATTTGAAGAAGACAGTCCTATCAAAGCATTTGAGCTCAGATTAGGAAAACCCTGTTATTTCAATATTTTGTGCTGCTGAAGTATGCAGTCCTAAAACAGAAATTTCATGGTTTAGTATAGTCATAAATTACTTAATGGCGAGAATATGTTCTGAGAAATACATTGTTAGGTGATTTCATCATTGTGTAAATATCATAGAGTGTACTTATACAGACCTAGAGGGGAGAGCCCGCTACGCATCTAGACTGCATGGCATAGCCCATTGCTCCTAGGCTGCACACCTGCACAGCATGTTGTACTGAATACTGTAGGCAACTGTAACACAATGGTAAGTATAGATGCATCTAAACATAGAAAAGGTACAGTACACATATGGTATAAAATATAAAACTGATACACCTGTATAGTGCAGGTATATCTAAGTCAGCTTAGAATTGAATTTTGGGTAAGGTCTGCAGTGAATTGTTCTACAAGGCCTGGGAGCCTTTTGTTGTTTTTTGAGAGGCAGCCAAGGTGCAGTGGAGAGGAGAGCTTTGTAAGATCAGCAAGGACTTAAGTGGAGAGACTGTCTAGAGAAAGGCCCATTAGGGAATGTGGCTGAAAGACTGTTCATGACAGAGCTGTCTAATATTTCCTGTCACATTATCTGCAGTGTGGTATGTACAGTCAGCCTCTCCACCTTCCCAACGTTTTAGTAAAATTTACCCAACTCCCAGCCTACTGTGTGTGTAACTTCAGAAGAGAGAAGGAAGAGGCAGGGGCTGGCCAGTAGGGCAACATGGTGTGGAAGGGGAGAGCATGTCCTAGGCAGAGCTGCTCAAGGGACAGCAAGAATGCAGCAGTGGTCGGGACCCCTGTGAATCCCTGGAGTCAACAGAAATGATGGTGGGTTCCCTTTACATATATAATGGGCATAAACCAGTTTGAGTTAAATCTTAAAAACGCATGATAGTCCTGGAAAACTAAAGGACATGGATCATAAGCAAGAAGGTCATATGTGGGCAAAATATCCACTCCTGAAACTCCAACTGAGAGATCACATTTCCTACAAAGTAAAAAAAAAAATTAAGGGATGATGGAAGGAAACAAGAGGAGGGCATGGAAGGAACTGCACAGCTGCAACGAGAAGAGGTGGCGGCTAATAGACACAGTATTTCGTGCGATGACCCTGTCAGCATAGCCTGATGAAGCAATGGTGCACTGCCTGCAGCAGCTCCCTTCATAATCCCTGCACTGGGTTTCCTTCCCATCGCTCCCCTATCCCCACCCATGTCACAAAATCCCCAGGCGTAGCAGTCCTTGTTGTCAAGGAGAGGTTTTGGGCCTGGCACAGTGGCCCATGCCTTAATCCCAATGTTTTGGGAAGCCAAGGCAGGATGATCACTTGAGCCCAGGAATTAGAGACCAGCCTGGGCAACATAGTGAGATCCCACCTCTACAAATAATAAGATAATTAGCTAGGGGTAGTAGTGCATGCCTGTAGTCCCAGCTACTCAGGAGGCTGAGATGGGAGGATCATTTGAGCCCAGGAGTTTGAGGCTGCAGTGGGCTATGGTCGAGCTACACTTCACTCCAGACTGGGCAACAGAGTGAGACTGTGTCTCTAAAATTATAATAACAATAATAAAAATAACAATAATATGGAGAAGTATGGGAAGAAGGAGGGGTTCCAGAGCTATAAAAAGTTTCATGTTGAGGTTGCCCAAATGTATTTTCTCAATGTTCTGCTATTTCAAGAAATGCTCAAAAATTCTCGGATGTTTGCTAAAAGAGAACTTTTGAACTATTGGGCTTCACAATAATGATATTCCATCCATATTTTCCTTCATATAAAGTTGATATTAAATATGTATTTAGGGACAGGTGACTCCAAGGTCTTAGTTGTGATTACCCTGTGAAGAGTATAATTTTTCTAATCAAAACTGACATTTCAACTTATAATTGGAATCCTTCTAAATTTTCATATAGTTTCCCTAAGTATTTCTCCATTAAGTTGTTATAGACTATACATTCAATCGGAAATTTCTCTTGACCATGTCTGTGCATTTATCATTTAAAGTCATATGAGTCTAGAAGCCTAGGATCATAGAGTTCAAAGGGCCCATAGAGATTATCTAGTTGACACCTTTCATTCTATATATGAGGAAATCAAGGCCCCAGAGGCAGGGAATTAAATTTTACTCTTCTCACTATATTATCATCTTTGGGCTTAACTAAAAATAATAACCTCTCAAATAGAACCTATAAATTCAAAACCACTCAGTACTTGACACAGTGGTAATTCATGAGGATGATGACAATTTTATTTTTAGCCCCATTCTTCACCCCTCCTTATGGTCACACACTTTGACATGTGACTTTTCAGTTCCTCTCAGGAAAAGGATGGAGAATATTTCCCTGATCCTTCAAGTTTAACTTTAAGTTTAGCCAAGTGATTTATGCTGTTCAATAAACTGAGGTGGAAGAGACAGTGAGGGAGCCATATGCAAACCCAGACCTTCCAAAGTCTGTGGGTTTCGGCTTGCTGTCTGGGGCCATGCCCATCACAATGAGAAGAACATTTCTTTTCTAAGTCATTGATCCAAGGAAGATGAGAAGCACACGAAGCATGGCTTTCCCATGCAGCCCACAGATGTGCAGTGAGAAGCTGAGCTGCCCAGCAACTTCGGCTTAAAGTAAAACCACCCAGCCAAGCCCAGCCATCCTGCTGATATATAAACAGTCATAAATGACGGTGGGTTTAAGCCAGTGAATTCGAGTATACTTTGTTGTGAGCAATAGCAAGCCATACAATGATGAATCATTCATAACCTCCAAATCTATTTTGAAATTACTGTTAACAGCTTTTAATTGCAACATGGCTTATTTTCATTCCATGTTATATACATTCTGGGCTGAATTTTACCCAAAATCAGTTAAAGTGCTGCACTGAGTCATTCCTGTGCTCAAAAACAAATGCTTCAGATGCTTCCGAGTGCCTGAAAAACAAGTTTGAGTTCCTCAGTCTTGCTTTGAGCCTTTGCAGATTAGCTCTCACTGTCTCCGACAGGTTTCCTGCCTTCAGCTGGACCTCCCTGGTGTGTACGTGTATATAAACTATGGATTTTGGAGTTACGAGTATGAATTAAAATATTGAGTGTCCTCACTTTCTTGTCATTTAATTTTGGGCAAATTCCTTCACCCCAGCCCCAAGTCTCATTTTACCTGCAACGCGGAGCCAATTACACCTCTATCGTTCAGTTACTATGAAGATCCACCTAGGTGGCATATGGAAAAAACCTGCCTTAGAGCTTAGCTTTAGGCAGGAATGAGGGTAGGGAGAGAAGAGAGAGCAGCTATTCCCCTTTTTCCTTTCTTCCTGCCTCCACTCTTGGAGGGTAATACCCTAAATCCCTACTCTCTACCTAGGAGAGCATCAATAGTAAAACTCACAGCCTCTCTGATGCCCACATTCCTCACAGAGGAAAGGGCAATGGTAAATGTTGCTAGAATTTGGCATCCATTGAACCATTTTTTTGGTGGTCATGATGATGGTGCCTACAGCCAGACCAGGTGCACGTTTCCTTTTTCACTCTCAGTACTCTGTCAAACACGAGCCTGTTATTGAGAGGTAACTACCTCACTTCACTTCCTGCCCCTAAATGAATACGTAAGACTTTCTGAGGTCCTCCTTCCTCCAGCTGAGTGGACACAGAAGTTTTGAGTCCATTTTGCAGGCCCAGTAGGATTCAGAGTAGAAGGTAAGAAGCTTATTTCAGCCTTGACTCTAAGACATAGTGTCCAGTCCAACTCTCTATTCCATTCAACTACTTTCTTTTGTGTATGATCCACTGGTGAGCACTCAGAAGAGAAGAGGGCTTCCTTTTCCCTCTTCTTTGCATCTCTCTAAATTCAGCCTGTTCAAAATCTAGCTGCAATTGTGGTCTCTGATTCTTTGCCTTGAAACTTCAATGAGCCTAATCTCTCTGTATAATTCATGTGGCTTTTGTGTAATTAGCCACGTTTTCATGTTGACATATTATCTCCTCTTTCAGTTGATTCAGTTGATTCTGTATGTACCTTTATCAAGGCTAACATAGCGCCTGTCCCAGGTAAATGTCCACAAAATATTTAACTTATTTATGAATAATCTTTTCTTGTGAATTCATGCCTATTGTCCTATCCAAGAACAGACTATACAGATGAACTTGTAAGTGACCCTTGGCTTTGACCAGTAATGTTGGTTTGTTGTTTTAACTAATATTAGAATTAAAATCGCTCACCTATTGCACAATGGCCTGTGTTTGCTGCTACCTGTCCACCTTTCTTGCTTCTCTTCTCCATCCCTGTTGCCCTGCCTTCCCTACCTCCCACCATCACCATATAGACGTACATCTCCAGATCCTGAACTAACATAGTTCTCTGATCACACCTCTTTTTTCCCATCTTCCTTAATCTGTCTTTAAGGCAATTTCCCTTAACTGTTGATTTATTTAATTTCGTGGGGCCTATGAATTGACCCTCCAAGCTCTGGTTATTTATTTCTTCTGCTATACTTTCCTTAAGTAGAAAACAAGTAAACCTCTGATTTTTGTTTACAAAGCAACTAAAATTTTGCTAGCTACTAAAATTTAGTAGCAACTTTTCAGTAGACAAAACAGTCTATAGACTTTTGGATATGTCTATAGACAATCTCTGTAGACTGGCTAGCTGCTGAATGCAACGCTAGGTAAATATTGACCAGGTTGGATTGCATAGGGTTAACATAAGCAGTGGTTCTTTTGCAAAGAAAGACAGGGAAATTGGAACACTAAACTTTAGCAGTTGCCAAATGAAGGGCCTCAGGAATCTGAAATGCCCTCTCCCTGACTCTGTCAAGAGGCTCATACTGTTACAAGCACCAAAAAATAAAAATTTCTGTCAAATGTGATGTTTGATCTTGTAGACTAGCTTGTGCCTGACCTGCAGTGGTCAGTGGAGCATGACATTGTAAACGGAGGACAGCAAGAGAGACTGTGTACCCAAAACCTGAAGCAAAGCCTGTGTTTGGAAAATACAGGATGGAAAAAATATATCACCATGGCAACAAATTACTTTTATATTCACATAAAGCAAAAATAGATCTCTCTCTCTCTCTCTCTGTTTCTCTTTCTTCCTCTTTGAGAAGCACATATTTTAACGTGCATGGAAGATTAAAGGTGATATGCAGAAACAGCTGCATGAATATATTTTCATTTTTCTTTATTTAGTTTATACTAATGTTGGTATCAATCTGAAAGACAGAATTTTGATCTGAAAGTATCTCAGTTTCAGAGAGCAGGAGCAGCTTAGAGGAGAAATGTATAATTTAGTCAAAAGCTCTATTTTGTCTTAATATAATGATGGCAGAATTGAGCTTATCAAAACAAAATGTTCCTGGCATCAGTCACCAGGAAAAATAATATTCCTTCATGTATTTTTTCTTTCTATTTGAAAAGCCCCAGAATGTTTTGCCCCTCCTTTTAGCTAACAAAGAAGGATTCTTCAGTTTAAATTACATGAAGGTAAATGATATTTTCAGGAGTTATTAGATCAGGTTCTTCTTTTTCTTTAAATTCCCAGGACTTGTTGCACAGCATGGTGACTGCTATGGAACATTGGTATGGAGTTTCAGGAGAAATAAGGGTGATAGGATCCAGTTCCCCCCAGCAGAGGTCCTGGATGTCAAGTCCTGATAAATCCCCACTGCCTCCTGGGTCCAAGCTCGGGTACCACTAACTTGTCCCAAGAGAGTGGGGAGTCAGACCTGTAAGTCAACTAATATAAGGTAGATGTTTTTGATGATACATTTTATCACATTTTATTTCTCTTAAAACATTATTTTCAACACTTAACAATAATCCTTATTTCCTTTGTGAAATCTAAGGAGGATATCTCATAAGTTTCTTCCCAAAGCCAGCAAACTATTTGATCAACCCTGTGAAACTGTCACTTCTTGTAAAACAAAAATGGCCCAATATTAGCAGTTTCCTAAGGTTTTAACTTAGTAGGTATCATATCCACTATAATGGTCATGGGACTACCCCCCAAATAACTGAAGTTATTGATGATTCACTTCAAATTCATCACCATCTACTTTTTGCTTTCATAGATGAGAGGTGAAAAGCCTTCACGTTTAGCGATCAGTTGTGTTTCTACCCATCTGACTAGGTACAGCCAAATCTAAACTCATTATCACCACTCACAACCTAGCAAGCTTACTTCTCCTGGAATGTCTGTTTCAGCAATTGGCACTCTTACAGAAAAACCTGGGAGAAATCCTCAATTTCTCTCTCTCTTTCCTTCAGCTCTCAGCACTTACAGTCACTGAGTTTCATCAGCTGCAACCTTCCTTTCTCAGCCTCAACTATACCGACTGCTGCTATAATTCAGGACTTTATCACACCTGCATTAGTGCACTAGTCACACAAATAGTCTCCACATTTGCATCTCCTCATACACAAATTCAAATTCCACTGCTGCCAGAGTAACTTTGCAAATATTACAAATCTAAATAACCCTTTCCTCATCAGAAATTTCATGTTTCCCTATCGCCTAAGGATAAACTCTCAATAGCTAATTGTACCCACCTGGGAGCACCATGCACTTTTATTGTTGGCTTCATTTGCTTATCCTGGCTACCAACCCTGGAATAGCTTACCTCACCCTATTCCATCTTGCCCAGCTTGGAAATCCCTGATCATCATTTAGGACCAAACCCAGGGGCCATGAAAACTTTTGGCGGGGAGAAGAATGAGCTTATTTCACTTGTTTATAGTTTATTTCTATTTCTTCGGCCTACTTATAATCTTCATTTATTTATAGTAAGTTTTTGGACATCTTCTTATTTATTTACAACAGCTTATTAGATATATTTTGTGAATGTGTTTCTTTTCAATTTTATTTACATTCAGATATCTATAGAATATACTTGCATATATAGTATGGCTTAGGGATCAAACTATTTTTTTCCCAAATAGAGTTACTTGTCCTGAAACCATCTTTTCTTTATGGTTCTGATAAAAGTTTTATAGAAATCTCTAATATTTTTCATTGATTTCCTCTGTCTACATAAATAAACTATACCAATAATGCTTTAAAATGTTTTTTAGTATTTGATAAAACAAATTCTTACTACTTGCTCTTAACTACCTAAATTTCCTTCATTATTTTCCTGCATCTTCTCTTCTAAGTAAACTTTAGAATCAGTTTATCAAATTTCATTTGGGTTTTAATTAGAATTGCTCTCTATGTATAGAGTAATTTGTTTTTGTTTTTGTTTTAATTTATTATTATTATACTTTAAGTTTTAGGGTACATGTGCACAATGTGCAGGTTAGTTACATATGTATACATGTGCCATGCTGGTGTGCTGCGCCCCCTAACTCGTCATCTAGCATTAGGTATATCTCCCAATGCTATCCCTCCCCCCTCCCCCCACCACACAACAGTCCCCAGAGTGTGATGTTCCCCTTCCTGTGTCCATGTGTTCTCATTGTTTCAATTCCCACCTATGAGTGAGAATTGCGGTGTCTGGTTTTTTGTTCTTGCGATAGTTTACTGAGAATGATGATTTCCAATTTCATCCATGTCCCTACAAAGGACATGAACTCATCATTTTTTATGGCTGCATAGTATTCCATGGTGTATATGTGCCACATTTTCTTAATCCAGTCTATCATTGTTGGACATTTGGGTTGGTTCCAAGTCTTTGCCATTGTGAATAATGCCACAATAAACATACATGTGCATGTGTCTTTATAGCAGCACGATTTATAGTCCTTTGGGTATATACCCAGTAATGGGATGGCTGGGTCAAATGGTATTTCTAGTTCTAGATCCCTGAAGAATTGCCACACTGACTTCCACAATGGTTGAACTAGTTTACAGTCCCACCAACAGTGTAAAAGTGTTCCTATTTCTCCACATCCTCTCCAGCACCTGTTGTTTCCTGACTTTTTAATGATTGCCATTCTAACTGGTGTGAGATGGTATCTCATTGTGGTTTTGATTTGCATTTCTCTGATGGCCAGTGATGGTGAGCATTTTTTCATGTGTTTTTTGGCTGCATAAATGTCTTCTTTTGAGAAGTGTCTGTTCATGTCCTTTGCCCACTTTTTGATGGTGTTGTTTGTTTTTTTCTTGTAAATTTGTTTGAGTTCATTGTAGATTCTGGATATTAGCCCTTTGTCAGATGAGTAGGTTGCAAAAATTTTCTCCCATTTTGTAGGTTGCCTGTTCACTCTGATGGTAGTTTCTTTTGCTGTGCAGAAGCTCTTTAGTTTAATTAGATCCCATTTGCCAATTTGGCTTTTGTTGCCATTGCTTTTGGTGTTTTAGACATGAAGTCCTTACCCATGCCTATGTCCTGAATGGTAATGCCTAGGTTTTCTTCTAGGGTTTTTATGGTTTTAGGTCTAACGTTTAAGTCTTTAATCCATCTTGAATTAATTTTTGTGTAAGGTGTAAGGAAGGGATCCAGTTTCAGCTTTCTACATATGGCCAGCCAGTTTTCCCAGCACCATTTATTAAATAGGGAATCCTTTCCCCATTGCTTGTTTTTCTCAGGTTTGTCAAAGATCAGATAGTTGTAGATATGCAGCGTTATTTCTGAGGGCTCTTTTCTGTTCCATTGATCTATATCTCTGTTTTGGTACCGGTACCATGCTGTTTTGGTTACTGTAGCCTTGCAGTATAGTTTGAAGTCAGGTAGCGTGATGCCTCCAGCTTTGTTCTTTTGGCTTAGGATTGACTTGGCGATGCAGGCTCCTTTTTGGTTCCATATGAACTTTAAAGTAGTTTTTTCCAATTCTGTGAAGAAAGTCATTGGTAGCTTGACGGGGATGGCATTGAATCTGTAAATTACCTTGGGCAGTATGGCCATTTTCACGATATTGATTCTTCCTACCCATGAGCATGGAATGTTCTTCCATTTGTTTGTATCCTCTTTTATTTCCTTGAGCAGTGGTTTGTAGTTCTCCTTGAAGAGGTCCTTCACATCCCTTGTAAGTTGGATTCCTAGGTATTTTATTCTCTTTGAAGCAATTGTGAATGGGAGTTCACTCATGATTTGGTCTCTGTTTGTCTGTTGTTGGTGTATAAGAATGCTTGTGATTTTTGTACATTGATTTTGTATCCTGAGACTTTGCTGAAGTTGCTTATCAGCTTAAGGAGATTTTGGGCTGAGACGATGGGGTTTTCTAGATATACAATCATGTCGTCTGCAAACAGGGACAATTTGACTTCCTCTTTTCCTATTTGAATACCCTTTATTTCCTTCTCCTGCCTAATTGCCCTGCCCAGAACTTCCAACACTATGTTGAATAGGAGTGGTGAGAGAGGGCATCCCTGTCTTGTGCCCCTTTTTCAAAGGGAATGCTTCCAGTTTTTGCCCATTCAGTATGATATTGGCTGTGGGTTTGTCATAGATAGCTCTTATTATTTTGAGATACGTCCCATCAATACCTAATTTATTGAGAGTTTTTAGCATGAAGGGTTGTTGAATTTTGTCAAAGGCCTTTTCTGCATCTATTGAGATAATCATGTGGTTTTTGTCTTTGGTTCTGTTTATATGCTGGATTACATTTACTGATTTGCATATATTGAACCAGCCTTGCATCCCAGGGATGAAGCCCACTTGATCATGGTGGATAAGCTTTTTGATGTGCTGCTGGATTCGGTTTGCCGGTATTTTATTGAAAATTTTTGCATCAATGTTCATCAAGGATATTGGTCTAAAATTCTCTTTTTTGGTTGTGTCTCTGTCCGGCTTTGGTATCAGGATGATGCTGGCCTCATAAAATGAGTTAGGGAGGATTCCCTGTTTTTCTATTGATTGGAATAGTTTCAGAAGGAATGGTACCAGTTCCTCCTTGTACCTCTGGTAGAATTCGGCTGTGAATCCATCTGGTCCTGGACTCTTTTTGGTTGGTAAGCTATTGATTATTGCCACAATTTCAGCTCCTGTTATTGGTCTATTCAGAGATTCAACTTCTTCCTGGTTTAGTCTTGGGAGAGTGTATGTGTCGAGGAATTTATCCATTTCTTCTAGATTTTCTAGTTTATTTGCGTAGAGGTGTTTGTAGTATTCTCTGATGGTAGTTTGTATTTCTGTGGGATCGGTGGTGATATCCCCTTTATCATTTTTTATTGCGTCTATTTGATTCTTCTCTCTTTTTTTCTTTATTAGTCTTGCTAGCGGTCTATCAATTTTGTTGATCCTTTCAAAAAACCAGCTCCTGGATTCATTAATTATTTGAAGGGTTTTTTGTGTCTCTATTTCCTTCAGTTCTGCTCTGATTTTAGTTATTTCTTGCCTTCTGCTAGCTTTTGAATGTGTTTCCTCTTGCTTTTCTAGTTCTTTTAATTGTGATACTAGGGTGTCAATTTTGGATCTTTCCTGCTTTCTCTTGTGGGCATTTAGTGCTATAAATTTCCATCTACACACTGCTTTGAATGTGTCCCAGAGATTCTGGTATGTTGTGTCTTTGTTCTCGTTGGTTTCAAAGAACATCTTTATTTCTGCCTTCATTTCGTTATGTACCCAGTAGTCATTCAGGAGCAGGTTGTTCAGCTTCCATGTAGTTGAGTGGTTTTGAGTGAGATTCTTAATCCTGAGTTCTAGTTTGATTGCACTGTGGTCTGAGAGATAGTTTGTTATAATTTCTGTTCTTTTACATTTGCTGAGGAGAGCTTTACTTCTAAGTATGTGGTCAATTTTGGAATAGGTGTGGTGTGGTGCTGAAAAAAATGTATATTCTGTTGATTTGGGGTGGAGAGTTCTGTAGATGTCTATTAGGTCCGCTTGGTGCAGAGCTGAGTTCAATTCCTGGGTATCCTTGTTGACTTTCTGTCTCGTTGATCTGTCTAATGTTGACAGTGGGGTGTTAAAGTCTCCCATTATTAATGTGTGGGAGTCTAAGTCTCTTTGTAGGTCACTCAAGACTTGCTTTATGAATCTGGGTGCTCCTGTATTGGGTGCATATATATTTAGGATAGTTAGCTCTTCTTGTTGAATTTATCCCTTTACCATTATATAATGGCCTTCTTTGTCTCTTTTGATCTTTGTTGGTTTAAAGTCTGTTTTATCAGAGACTAGGATTGCAACCCCTGCCTTTTTTTGTTTTCCATTTGCTTGGTAGATCTTCCTCCATCCTTTTATTCTGAGCCTATGTGTGTCTCTGCATGTGAGATGGGTTTCCTGAATATAGCACACTGATGGGTCTTGACTCTTTATCCAATTTGCCAGTCTGTGTCTTTTAATTGGTGCATTTAGTCCATTTACATTTAAAGTTAATATTGTTATATGTGAATTTGATCCTGTCATTATGATGTTAGCTGGTGATTTTGCTCGTTAGTTGATGCAGTTTCTTCCTAGTCTCGATGGTCTTTATATTTTGGCATGATTTTGCAGTGGCTGGTACCGGTTGTTCCTTTCCATGTTTAGCACTTCTTTCAGGAGCTCTTTTAGGGCAGGCCTGGTGGTGACAAAATCTCTCAGCATTTGCTTGTCTGTAAAGTATTTTATTTCTCCTTCACTTATGAAGCTTAGTTTGGCTGGATATGAAATTCTGGGTTGAAAATTGTTTTCTTTAAGAATGTTGAATGTTGGCCCCCACTCTCTTCTGGCTTGTAGAGTTTCTGCTGAGAGATCCGCTGTTAGTCTGATGGGCTTCTCTTTGAGGATGACCCGACCTTTCTCTCTGGCTGCCCTTAACATTTTTTCCTTCATTTCCACTTTGGTGAATCTGACAATTATGTGTCTTGGAGTTGCTCTTCTCTAGGAGTATCTTTGTGGCCTTCTCTGTATTTCCTGAATCTGAATGTTGGCCTGCCTTGCTAGATTGGGGAAGTTCTCCTGGATAATATCCTGCAGAGTGTTTTCTAACTTGGTTCCATTCTCCTCGTCACTTTCAGGCACACCAATCAGACATAGATTTGGTCTTTTCACATAGTCCCATATTTCTTGGAGGCTTTGCTCGTTTCTTTTTATTCTTCTTTCTCTAAACTTCCCTTCTCGCTTCATTTCATTCATTTCATCCTCCATCGCTGATACCCTTTCTTCCAGTTGATCGCATCAGCTCCTGAGGCTTCTGCATTCTTCACGTAGTTCTCGAGCCTTGGTTTTCAGCTCCATCAGCTCCTTTAAGCACTTCTCTGTATTGGTTATTCTAGTTATACATTCTTCTAAATTTTTTTCAAAGTTTTCAAATTCTTTGCCTTTGGTTTGAATGTCCTCCCGTAGCTCGGAGTAATTTGATCATCTGAAGCCTTCTTCTCTCAGTTCGTCGAAGTCATTCTCCATCCAGCTTTGTTCCGTTGCTGGTGAGGAACTGCGTTCCTTTGGAGGAGGAGAGGCGCTCTGCTTTTTAGAGTTTCCAGTTTTTCTGTTCTGTTTTTTCCCCATCTTTGTGGTTTTATCTACTTTTGGTCTTTGATGATGGTGATGTACAGACGGGTTTTTGGTGTGGATGTCCTTTCTGTTTCTTAGTTTTCCTTCTAACAGACAGGACCCTCAGCTGCAGGTCTGTTGGAGCACCCAGCCATGTGAGGTGTCAGTCTGCCCCTGCTGGGGGGTGCCTCCCAGTTAGGCTGCTCGGGGGTCAGGGGTCAGGGACCCACTTGAGGAAGCAGTCTGCCCATTTTCAGATCTCCAGCTGCATGCTGGGAGAACCACTGCTCTCTTCAAAGCTGTCAGACAGGGACATTTAAGTCTGCAGAGGTTACTGCTGTCTTTTTGTTTGTCTGTGCCCTGCCCCCAGAGGTGGAGCCTACAGAGGCAGGCAGGCCTCCTTGAGCTGTGGTGGGCTCCACCCAGTTCGAGCTGCTTTGTTTACCTAAGCAAGCCTGGCCAATGGCGGGCGCCCCTCCCCCAGCCTCACTGCCGCCTTGCAGTTTGATCTCAGACCGCTGTGCTAGCAATCAGTGAGACTCTGGGCGTAGGACCCTCTGAGCCATGTGCGGGATATAATCTCCTGGTGTGCCATGTTTTAAGCCCGTCGGAAAAGCGCAGTATTCGGGTGGGAGTGACCCGGTTTTCCAGGTGCCGTCTGTCACCCCTTTCTTTGACTAGGAAAGGGAACTCCCTGACCCCTTGCACTTCCCGAGTGAGGCAATACCTCGCCCTGCTTCGGCTCGTGCACGGTGCATGCACCCACTGACCTGCGCCCACTGTCTGACACTCCCTAGTGAGATGAACCCGGTACCTCAGATGGAAATGCAGAAATCACCCATCTTCTGCGTTGCTCACGCTGGGAGCTTGTAGACCGGAGCTGTTCCTATTTGGCCATCTTGGCTCCTCTCTGTAATTTGTTGAAAGACAATTATTTCCCCCAGTCAATTTCCTTTAGAAAAGTTAACTGACCATAAATATGTCAGTTCATTTCTGTAGACTGTTATCACTCTGCCTTGATAACTGTGGCTTTATACCAAGTCTTGCAACCTGATAGCATAAAAGCTGCAATTTCATACTTGTTTCTCAAGAATGCTCTGACTTTTCTAGCTCACTTGCATTTTTATATACATTTTAGAATCAGCTTTTTAATCACTTCAAAACGCCCTATTAAATTTTGATTGGGATTGTATTGAATTGTTCAACTAATTTGAAGAGAATTGATATTTTGACAAAATTGAGTCTTTCAACCCACAAGTATGTTTCCATTTATTTCAGTCTTCTTAAATGGTTCTTAGTAATGTTTTGTAGTTTTCAGTGTAGAAATCTTGCAGTTGTTAAATTTATTGATTTTTTTCCTCACAACCCTAAATTTTTAATGCTATTATACATCATGCTTTTAAATTTCATTTATATTTTTATGTGAATAGTTTATAGAAATTCAATTGATATATTCATATGATACAATTTGTCTTCTGTGATCTTGCTGTATTCACTTATTAGTCTTAATATTTCTGTTGCAGATCTCTCAGGATTTTCTAGCAATACAACCATGTGATCTCTGAATAAAGACAGTGTGTGTGTGTATACTGCATATATATGACATATATACATTTATATACTGCATAATGAATTTATACAATGATAAATAATGTAATAATACAATTCATTTTTCTATTTATTTATTCTATTTCTTAATTCATTAGCAAGGACCTCCAGGGCAATTTTGAATAGAAGTGATGAGAATGAAACCCTGTCTAGTTCCTGATTTTAGGGTAAAAATGTAAACTATTTCACCATTATATATAGTTGTGGCTGTATGATTTCTGTAGACATACTTTACGAGACAGAGGATCTTTCATTCTATTATTGATTTTCTGGAAGTTTTTTTTCTTCTATCATGAATGGGAATTGAATGTTTTCATGTTTTTTTCTATACCACTTGAGATAATAATATAATGATTTCCTTTATCAGTTGTTCAATGAACTATGTTGATTGGTTCTTGAATACTAAACATATTTTGCTTCCTGAGATAAACTTCACTTTCAATACTGTATTCTAGGTGTTTAAAAAATATTTTATTCATTATATTTATTATTAAATATTTTAGACATCATATTATAGATTTTAATATTCAATGGTTACTTTAAATATAGTTCAATTTATTAAATTTAATGTGCTGGTTATTAAACCTTTTAAATTGATTATACATCCAAATAGTATGGAATATTTATTAAATATTCTATTTTTACTTTTATTCAAAATACTTTTAAAAATATTTTCCAGGATGTGATTGTTTATATTGCTAAGGATTTTTGCATCTGTATTAATGAGACACATTTGTCTCTCTTTTAAAAATGTCTTTGGTAGTCTTCTAGACAAATAAGAAAATGTTGTTCCTGCCTCTTTAATAATCAGTAGAGTCTGTGGAAGACTGGCATTGTTTCTTTCTTGAATGTTCCTTCGAATTTACCATTAATGCCATCCTTTAAGGAAAATTTCAATGTCTTTAATGGATATGGGGGTATCCAGACTTTCCATTTATTTTTGTATCCATTTCATGGGATTTGGTAAATTGCTTTTAAAGGAACTTGTCAGTTTCGTTTAAGTTATCTAATTTATTGCCATAAAGTAGTTCATAATATTTTGTTACTATCACTTTAATATCTAGGGGATCCCTGGTGAAGTCCTCTATTTCATTTCTATACTGGTAATTGTGTCTTCTCTCTTAGTTTTTTCTCTGATTAATTTTGCTAGGGGTTTATCATTGTTATTAATGTTTGCTAAACCTACTTTTGTTCTTGTAGATTTTGACTTTTGTTTGCTTGTCTTCTCCACTTTTAAAGTGTATTAAATTTGGACCAATAGACAATGATATATTTCTCTATTTAGATATTCTTTATCTCAATAATGTTTCATAATTTTCTGTGTAGAGATCTTGTGGCCATTAAATTTATTTTTGTATTAGTTTTTGTTATTATATATGGTATCTTTTTTACAATTAAAACTTATTCCTGATGAATTATAGAAATACAAATAATTTGATATTATCAACATATCTAAAGTGATGCTGGGAAACTCACTTTTAAATTCTCAGTTTATCTGTAGAATTTTTGGGTTTTCTACAGGCATAATTTTGTGATTTGTGAGTAATAACCTTTATTTCTTTGTTGACAGCCCTTATACATTTAATATCTTTGCTTGCCTTACTGTTTATATTAGAATTTCTAATAAAATACTGAAATAAATGATGTTAGTAAACATGTTTGCCTCATATCAATCTCAAATGGACAGTATTTACTATTGCACCATTACCTATGATGTTTACTAAAGGTTTTGAGCAGATATTTGTTTTCAAATTGAAGAAATCCCCTTTCCCTCCTAATTTGTCAGAGGAGTTATTTTTGAATAAAAACTTGGAGAAATTAAAAACTTGAATAAAACTTGCGAAGGAGGGAAACTTATGCAAGTGTGGAGAAAGGGCGTCATGTGAGAGAAAACAGTCCATGCAGGCCCTGGGATGGGAGCACACCTGAAATGTTTGAGGAACAGCAAGAAAACCACGGTTGCTGGAGACAGGTGGGAATCAAGAGGGAGCAGGAGAACATCATGGAAAAAGGATGGGGATTGGGAAGGACAAGATATGACTTTTGTATTAATACAAGCATTGAGATTTCTCTGTTGCTAATAGGAGTCGAAGATAGAAGGAGGGAGGCAGAAAACCTGAAATCATTCAATACCTCTATTTATAATACTGAAACAGTCAACATTGCAGAAATGTCCCCAAATTAATCCATAGATTCATTGTAATACTAATAAACATCCCAGCAAGGCTTGAGGGTAGAAATTATAATCTTATTCTAAAATGAATATGAAATTTGAAGACTAGCCAAAATAATCATGAAGAAGACCCATGTGGAAGCACCTCCATTGCCAGAAATCCTTAAAGCAAGGAAATTAGGACAGCACAGTGATGATGCAAGGATGAAAATATGAAACAATAAGCCAGAAGAAAATGGCCAGAAATAGACCCACACATACAGACATTTGGTTTGTTACAAGAATGCCTCTGCAAGGCTGTTGCAAAACAATGGTCCTTCCAATAACTGGTGTTGCGCCAGGTAGGTATCTGTGTAGGAACCTACTTCATACCATTCCCCAAAGCAATTTTTGATGAATTGAAGTCAAATTAAGAATGACGGCCGGGCGTGGTGGCGCATGCCTGTAATCCCAGCTACTCGGGAGGCTGAGCAGGTAAATCACTTGAACCCAGGAGGTGGAGGTTGCAGTGAGCCGAGATCGTACCATTGTACTCCAGCCTGGGCAACAAGAGCAAAACTCCCATCTCAAAAAAAAAAAAAAAAAAAAAAGAAAGAAAGACAAAATCATAAGACTTTTGCAAGGCTACATAAGATAATATCTTTATGACCTTGGGATATGCCAGGGTTTTTTAAAACGGGACAAAAAGCATTAACTATAAAGGTAGAAATTGCCTTTAAATAAGTCATTAAAATAAGAACTTTTGTTCATCATAAGACACCCTCAAAGACTGAAGCATATATATATGTATATATAGATATATAGAGAGAGACAGAGAGAGAAAATATATATAGTGTATGTATATATCTCCATACAAATGTATATATTATATACTTCCATATGTGTATATATATATACTCTTTAGTCTTTTATATATACATACATACATATATATATATATATATCTCCTAGTACCATTTACTCTTCTAAGTGTTGATAACTGATTTGATTTGTATCTTTTCATTGACTTTTTTTCTTCATAGGCTATGGTGTTCAAGGTAGCCTTTTGTTTACAGTAATAATTATTATAATAAATGTGACACTTCTAGTAACATACGAAGCATTCTATTTCATATACTTTTCGATATATTTTTGGATGAGTATACTAAAAATGTTCTTTTACAGCCCTTCATTTGTCAGTACATTATTAACAATTATTAATACTGGCCTATATTCAACCTCAATAGCTTAAATAACTGAAAAATCAGTTGTAAATGGCACCTTCAACTCTTGAGGTTTTCTTCAGCCAGGTCACTCCTTCTCATAGTCTTCTTTGCTTCTGTCAATCACGAGCAGCACATAGTCTGGTAGGAAGACCACAATGGTCATGCCAATAAAAAATGACCATTAAAATTAAAGGCTTCTGACTTTTTAAAAAATCATCTCTTTCTCTCCCTGCTTTTGACCTCTTCCTGTCCATCATTACTCCCAAATGGCTGCTGCTTATTGGTTTCTTCTGAGCATAGCTTTGATAAATGGGACAAAATCATCTTTTTCTCTTGCCTCAACTTCCACAATTTGATTAAAATTCTGAAGATTGAATAGGGAATTTTATGAATGACCATCTATCATATACAAGATAACCTTGCTATTAGTAGCAGCGTGAATTCATTTGTTTCCTTTCATTATTATTGCTTGGCTGACTAAATAAAAGCTCTTTGGTTACAAATTGTTCCCTATAGAAAAAAGAAAATCAGGACTTGTTGAAGTAGATAAACTGAGGTGATAAATTGTATAGCATGTGATGTGCTTCTCTTTAAAAAATAATAATAATGTGCCTATTTGTGTCATTCAGTCAGCAAAGATTTTTAAATGTTGACTACGTATCAGGCAACTGAATTATGTGTTGGGAATATATAGTCAAATAAGACACATTCCTGACCTCAAGGAACTTACAGTCTAATGAAGAGTTGAAATAAGTACATAAGTGGTTATATTTTACTTTGGTAAAAGATATGATAGAGAAAGAATAAATAAATAAGATGGGGCCAGTTAGGAAAGGCTAGATGATGAAAAAGGGGAGTAGAGAGAGATCTCAGACATGTTTCAAACACATTATATATTTTCAAATAGCTAGAAGGGAGGATATTAAATGTTCCCAACACAAGGAAATAATAAATATTTCATATAGTGAAGATGCTGATTACCCTGATCTGATCACTATACATTGCATGTATCAAAACATCATTATGTACTACATAAATATGTACAATTATTATGTGTTGATTTATAAATAAAAATAAAAAACTATTTTCTAAAAACAACAGAAGGGTGGTGGATTCTTGGTAGATGCCACATATAGGACTGTGGTGATGAGTTTATGTCCTAAGATGAAGAAGAATGACTATTCTAAAGTATCCTATTGCTGGATGTTATTAAGAAATGGCTTATATTTTAGAAAATTCTTTCTAAAATATAAAGATGGATTGAGAAAGATGGATTGAAGGGAGGTCAGACTGGGAACAAAGAAACTAGTTGAAAGATCCAGGTGAGAATAATAAGAGTGTCATACTATGGGTCTGGAAATGGAGAAGCAGGAGGAGCAAAACAGATGTCATAGTAAGTTAGCACAAGACTGTGCTAATTTATTCTAAAATGCTCCTAGGCTTCAGGTTTGCTAGGTGAGGGATATAATAATATGCTGGGAATTGGGTGTGGGTATGATACAATCAGTTTCAGACATGAAGAATTTGAAATACCTGTGAGACAACTAAGTGGAAGAATTTAGCAGACTTGAGTAAAGACTTGGAATTCACTAGAGTAATCCTGACCAAAAATCTAGGTTTCTCGAGTTATTTGCATGCTGCCTAATAGTCGAAGCCCTGGATATTGATTATGTCACCCAGGAGGGTGTGAAAAGTAAGAAGAGTAGAAAATCAAAATGGGCCCTAGGGAGCATCTGCTGTTAAGGCCTGAGTCAGAGAAAGAGGAACCCCAGACGACCACAAAGGAACAACCAGAGATGCAGTAGAACCTAGGAGAGAGCTATGCCATGGAGATAGGAAGGGGAAAATTAATTCTCAAATATTACACAGGCCAAAAATCACATCTGACTTTCAAACAAAATTATGGACCAATAGGATTGGGGGATGCAACTCATTAGGTTTGGAAGTATTCAGGGTTGCTGAAAAGAGTAAAGGATGTAGAAAAGATGCAATAGATGAGAAACTAGGAAATGGAAGAACAAAAACAACTTGTTCAATTAGGATAGCACGAAAC
Organism: Pan paniscus; assembly: GCF_029289425.2. Lineage (NCBI taxonomy): Eukaryota > Metazoa > Chordata > Mammalia > Primates > Hominidae > Pan > Pan paniscus. The sequence continues at coordinate 33,540,535 of NC_073263.2, read as the reverse complement.
AAATGCAATTCTTTATGCCTGATCATTTGGTAAATTGGATAAAAGCAAAAACATTTTTGATCTTAGAACCATGAGGGAGTCTCGGGGCCTTTGGTGTCCCCGCCCTTTCTCTTTTAGGCGGGTCAGGTTTTTTCATATCTACATATAGACACATTAACTGAGGCTCACAGAGTGATTCATGTGATATTTAGTTAGGTATAAAAAGCATCACCCAACACATCACAATCAGGCCTTTGCCTATCCTTTTACCTCTCCTACCAGAAAAGAAAACACTGTTTACTGGTAATTGGTTTGGGAGTCTGAGCCATCTTGCTTGTTAAGTTTCAGGCCTGTTTCTTTTTGCATGCAAGCTTTAATTCTGAACTTGGAGAATTTTGAATGAAAACAGCCATATGTGACAAGGGTCATAAATGAATTGTTTATTATATCAATTCCTGGCTGCAGTAGAGACTAGGTTTGATTGTAGTAAAGTAGCTTTCAAGGCTTTTTTTAAAAAAACCAACAGAAACGCCCCTTATAGTTAAATAATATAATACATAGAACCAATATATAAAACAGCATTCCAGGATATTAAACAATAATATTTATTAATATAAATGTACTTTATAACATTGAAATTATAGAATATATTTTTACATTGTATTTTTTAAAGTCACTTCATGAAGTTGTTTCAGTAAACACAAACAATTCAAAATTGAGATTATACCGGAAAGTTGAAGATAAATGAACCTGCAGCCAATATCTGTCATGGCTTTTGCTTACATAACTTGGAGAGAGTCCATATTCACACAGATAGGGAGTTGCAAGTGGTGATTTTTTTTTTAAACAACTTACCTTGCATTGTCACAATACCCTCTGCTTATACAGAGGTGGTTAAGGAAGCACTGCACAAACATGAATCCAGTTGATGGGACAGGATAACACATCAGTTGATTCCAATGTTGAAATGTGCTATGTAATACATTTTAAGAAGCATGTTGGTTTTATTTCTGATTTTGAACAGTGAGAATATATTTAAATATAATTTATAGTAAATTTCTGTCAGATCCCTGGAGTACATAATCTTTTGTGTAAAATAAAGCCTATTCAGGTCTCATTACAAGGTCTACTAAGCCAGGGTGGAGCAGTACTTTTTAAAGTAATAGAAATTTTTATAAAACCCTTATTGTTTTTAAATAAAACCTTTATTTCAGAATACACTAAAGTTGGAAGGTAACAGAGCATTCTCATATATACCCCACATCCGATTTTCCTCATTATTAACATCTTCTATTGCTATGATAGATGGACCGCAGTTAATGAACCAAGACTATGCATTATTAGTATCTAGTCAGTATTTATTCATACATCATGCATCAGTCACCGTGTTGCCTTAGGTTCCTCTTGCTTGCCACAGTTTCTCAGACTTTCATTGTTTTTGATGACCTTGACAGTTTTGAGGAATACTGGTCAGGAATTTTGCAGAATGTCCCTCACTTGGGATGTGTGATTTTTTTTCTCACGATTACATTGGTATTGTGAATTTTTGGAAGGAAGCCCACAGAAGTAAAGTGCCATTCTAATCACATCACAATCAACAGGACTCATCACTATTGCTAACTTTGACCACCTGGGTGAGGTAGTGTTTATCAGGTTTCTCCTCTATTAAGTTACAAGTTTTTTCTGCCTTTTTCATGCTGAACTCTTTGGAAGGAGGCCACCATGCACAGCCCACACTTAAAAAGTGGAGAGTTATGTTCCATCTTCCTAAGGGCAGAATATGTATGCTAATTATTTGGATTTAGTCTACACGGGGCATTTATTTCCTCACCCCCTTTTATTTTTCTAACCTTATTTTTATTGCTATATAATTGCTGTACATATTTTGGGGGTACATGTGATATTTTGATACCTGTATACAATGTGTAATGATCAAATCAGGGTAATTGGAATATCCATCACTTCAAACATTTATCTTTGTGATGAGAACATTATGAATCTTCTTTTCTAGCTACTTTAAAGTATAAAATACAATGTTGTTAACTATAGTTATCCTACTCTACTAATACTAGAATTTGTTTCTTCTATCTAACTGTATTTTTGTACCTCTTAACCAACTTCTCCTCATCTCTGCTCTCCCCGGCTTCCCTTCCCACCTCTGATAACCCCCATTCTACCCTCTGCTTCCATGAGATCCACTTCCACATATGAATGAGAACGTGCCATATTTGTTTGTACCTGGCTTATTTCACTTAACATAATGACTTCCAGTTCCATTTATGTTGCTACAAGTTATAGGACTTCATTTTAATATTCCATTGTGTATATCTACCACATTTTCTTCATTCATCCATTGATGAATACTTAAGTTGATGCCATATCCTGTCTATTGTGGTATTGCTGCACTAAACATGGGAGTGCAGATATCACCTCAATATACTGATTTCCTTTCTTTTGGATGTATACCCAGCAGTAGTAGTTCTATTTTCTTTAAGAACCTCCATACTGTTTTTCATAATGGCTGTATTAATTCACATTCCAAACAAAACTATGTAAGAGTTTCCTTTTCTCCCCATCCTCACAAGGGTTTGTTATTTTTTGTGGTTTTTGATACTAGCCATTCTAACTGGGGTGAGATGATATCTCGTTGTGGTTTTGATTTACATTTCCCTGATGACTGGTGGTGGTGAGCATTTTTTCATACACCTGTTGCTTATTTGCATGTCTTCTTTTGAGAAATGTCTATTCAGGTCTTTTGACCATTTTTAATTGAATTATTGATAGGTTTGTTTTTTTCACTACCAAATTAAGTTCCTTATATATTCTGGTTATTAGTCTGTTCCCAGATGGATAGTTTGTATTCCATAATTTTCTATATCAGTATGAGTTTGTGAATTTTTATTTCATATGTTTATAATCCAATGCTTCTTTCACTGGGAACCCTTTCAGTTACTTCCTACGTTCTTTAGTATACCCCATCATTGTGGGGGTTTTCAACTACTTTTTGGCACTTTCTTATTTTCTTGCAGCACAAATCACTCCAAGTTCATCTCGAATATTTCCTGTCCTCATTCTACAATCAGTCGCTTCTCCAAAGAACCTTGGTTCATTTTATTAGAGAATAATTATCAGAAACCAAAATCTGGGGGCTAGGTAGGCTCTCTGCTCCCAGAATATCATTGCTTCTAGGCCCCCTCTGCTGACAGAGCAAGAAAATATATTTGTAATTCTACATGCATATACATTAAATTAATTTAGTTTTTGTTCAATTCTAGAATACATGTATAGGGGTTTCAGAATCATTAATCCACATACCTGTTGGGCAGCAACTTTATCAGCCACAGTGCAGTGCTTCTGTGTGCTTCTTTCAGCCTTCAGTCTCATAGATTCCACTCATTGTCAAAGTTACTTAGGTCAGCACCTTTACTCCTATGCCCATCAGTGAGCTTGTTTCGTACATTTGTAATACGGTGGGATAATTTTGCCACATTCTATATTCAATCCTGGGATTTCCAGACCTCTTAAGAGATGTTTAAAGATTTGCATAAATTACTTTTTTGCTGTAAAGTTCTACGGGTTTTGACAAATACATTATGGCAAGTATCTACCATTAGAATATTATATGGAATAGTTTTACCAGTCTAAAAAAATTCTTTATGCTCATGTACTCAACTCTTTTCCTTTCCCCTATGGAACTTCTAGCAACCACTCATCCGTTTACCATCTCCATAGTTCTGCCTCTTCCATATAGTCATGTAATTGGAATCATATAGTATGTAGCCTTTTTAGACTAGCTTCTTTCACTTAGCAATATTAATTCAAGATTCATCCATACCTTGGCAGGTTTGATAGCTCAGTCTTTGCATTCTTGAATAGTTTCCACTATATGAGCATACTACAGTTTGTTCATCAATTCACCTTTGAAGGACGTCTTGGTTACTTTCAGTTTGAGGTGATTATAAATGAAGTTGCTATAATCATTTATACGAGGTTTTTAAGTTTTCAAATCAGTTAAGTAAATATCTAGTAGCATTACATTGTGGGATTATATGGTAAGACAATGTATAACTTTACAAGAAACTTCCAAACTGTGTTCCAAAGTGGCTGTACCACTTCTCATTTACACTAGCAATGAATGAGAGTTCCTCTTGTTCCACATCATTGCCATCAGTTAGTATTATCAGGGTTTTGTTGTTGTCGTTGTTGCTGTTGTTTTAATTTTAGCAATTCTAAAAGGTATATAGTGATATCTCATTGTTGTTTTAATTTGAAATATGCAAATGATAAATGAAGGGGAACTTTTTATATGTTTATTTGGCACCTTTATTTCTTCTTCAGTACGGTGTCTACATTTTTGCTCATTTTTTAATTAGTCTGAGCCTTTTTCATTTTTAAAATCTACTCTGATAAATCAAATAATTTGTATAGTTTTCCACTAATTGACATTGCATATTCTTACTTTCTTAAAATTTGGAGAATTGTTCTCGGATGTACTTGAGGTGGTCACTATTCTCTCATTTTGTAAAGTTAGCAAATACAGTCAGGTAAGAATCCTTAATTCATGACAAAAATAAAGACTCAGGGACCATCATTCCATGCTGGAGAAGAGGTAGAGGTTAGGGAAGGAAATAGAGTTGTTTAGCAGCAGAGAAAACAGCAGTCTGGGCCCCAAATGCACAAAGATGTGACTGCTAATGGGCTACTTGTGAGAGCCAGGGCAGTGTGTCCACACACAATCAAAGTGAGACTGGAGATGAGCAAGTGGAAAACAATGTTCCTTATTACTACAACAGTTTGCCTTAAGTCAAGTAAATAAAAAGAAAAAAAGAAGCATATCATGTGCTAACTTATTTTCTAGGCACTTTCATGATCGTTTCCCCCAAATGAAAGATTTAAAGCTTGTTTTGCTGCCAGGATGATTTCTGCAGCCACGGGTGCAAATTCACCAGACCTTGGCCAAAAATCAGTGTCTTCTTCGGATACCCTCAGCCTCTGCACTCTTATTAGCCATGTGTGGTACCCACTGTTACTGCCAGTCCTGTATCTCTGCCATTAGAGCACATGGCCTATGGGAAAGAACAAAATACAGATCTTGGTTTCCAGAATTACTATGCTGGAGAGACAATCAGAGGTGCCTTTGAGTCTTCTACTGGGATACAGCCTAGAAACAAAAAGAGAGGTTGCAGGTCACCTGATGTCAGGAGTTGCAGACCAGCTTGGCCAACATGGTAAAACCCCATCTCTACTAAAAACACAAAAATTAGCCAGGCGTGATGGTGCATTCCTGTAATCCCAGCTACTCAGGAGGCTGAGGTAGGAGAATCGGTTGAACTAAGGAGGCAGAGGTTGCAATGAGCCGAGATTGCACCACTGCACTCCAGCCTGGGCAACAGAATGAGACTCTGTCAAAAAAAAAAAAAAAGAAGAAGAAGAAGAGGGAGAGGGAGAGGGAGAAGGAGAAGGAGGAGAAGGAGAAGGAGAAGGAGTTGAAAATGACTTTTATAGTCACCAGGTATTATGCCCTATGAGATGCAGTCTTCACCCTTCCTTTCAGTATCTCCCACAAAATGTGTTTCCAAGCCTCACTCGTTGCTAGGTATGCCATACTATCTCCCTTTCCAGATGTGGCTGCAAAAGTAGAGAAGACTGGGCAATATTCAGTGGTTTCAATGAAGGCAGAAATAAATCACCTCCATGACACTGCACTGATTTTTATCTGCTGAGCTTTAGCCATGTACTGTTCCCTCTGCCAGGAAGGCTCTCTCTGGTGAGCTATCCAAATGCTGCCATTCTGGGAAATATCTGACCAAATCTCTCCTCCTTTAAGATATCTTTCCATAGGGATCTCTCAAATTCTCAAACTTTTATAGAACTTGCACTTTAACCATTACTACAGTCTATTACTTATGTATATATATATACACACACACACACAGTCTGCAATATTTGATATGTGTTGTCTTTGCTCTTTTATGAGACAGCAAGGAGTCTATGGCTTTTGCAGAGTAAAATAATTTGTGTTATTTTCTATATCATCCTTCAAAGCTGATATGGATTTTACTCACAATAGGCACTAAATGAATAATATTAAGTAAATTTATTCTTAGTATCCAGTCCAGAAATCACTGTGGCGATTCTTATGCCCTTCTGCAAGGTAGGTCCCATAAAGCCTCTTGACATTTTTCTATTTCATGCACTCTTTATGTATACATTTATCAAGTACCTATGACAATGTCATATTATTGTAGTATATGTGTAACACATTAGCATCTAATACTCTGTGATAGATGCTGGAGATAAAATGATATATAACGTATTGTCCCTTCCCGCAACAAGTTCACAATTTAGGCTTAACGGGCCATAATGTGGTACTAAGTAGAGCTAATATTGCCAGCTACATTTCCAGGCTACCAATTTTATTATGAATCTTGGAGGTACAGAGTTTGGTGTCCATTTGGAGAAGCACAATGTGAATAGATTGTGACAGGGACTTGCAAACATCTGGTAGACCCAAGTAGAAATGAAAAGCTTCCATTCCTACTCCAAAAGATAAAAATACTTGGTAAAATACAACAAAAAACATAAAGTCAAACTTAATAGCAAGAAAGAGGAATCTTCAGGTGCTAAACATGAGAAAAGAACTCCAATCTAGGAGAAGCGGAGTTGTCTGTCTTTGAGGACTGAACACACACTGAAGACAGTTGGATTTCAGCACCATCCCAGGGCTGGAAGTGGAGGTTGTGGGCCCAGAGATAAAGGAGAAGCTGTAGTTGGACTCTGTGCATAGACATAGACTCCAAGAAGGGGCTGTAATAAAGGTAAACTAAGATTTGAATATTTTATACTATCTTGAGGATTTTGAAAAAAAAGTTCAAAAACATAATTTATAAAACAAATTGAAAAAGTTGGCTACATCAAAAAGTATTACCATTTTATTTTGCATTTCTCTGATTATTAGTGAGGACAGAGTCCCACTCTGTCACCCAGGCTAGAGTGCCGTGGTGCGATCTCGGCTCACTGCCAACCTCCATTGCCCAGGTTCAAGTGATTCTCTTGCCTCAGCCTCCAGAGTAGCTAGGACTACAGGTGCACGCCACCATGCCCAGCTAATTTTTTTGTATTTTTATTAGAGATGGGGTTGTGCCACGTTGGTTAGGCTGTTCTTGAACTCCTGACCTCAAATGATCCACCCACCTCGACCTCCCGAAGTACTAGGATTACAGGCGTGAGCCACTGCACCTGACCAGGAATTTTTTAAGTAAACACCAAGAGAAATTCTTACATAACTATTAAAGAGACATATATATTTATTTAATCACTACTTATAATTGCAAAATATTAGAAATGATCTAAATGGCCAGCTGCTGAGACATAGATAAATACAACTTGGTATGTTCTTGTGATGAAATGCTGCAGAGAAGAACCACAGCCCACTGACTGTTTTTGTCAATAAAGTTTTATTGGAAGACAAACATGCTTCTTCATTTGCCTTATAGCCTATGGCTGCTCTTATGCCATAATGGCAGAATTGAGTAGTTGTGACAGAGACTATGTAGCTCACAAAGCCTAAAATATTTATGATCTGGCCCTTTGCAGAAAATGTTTGCTGACTCTTGCTGTAGAACAATTGAAGATAAATGTTTCTGCATGAACAGATTTCAAAAATAATCTTGAGTGAAAATTACAAGTATTCAGAATGAGGCACACCATTTATTTTATTCCTATTAATTTGTAAAACAAACAGAACAGCAGTATAAGTTGGTTATAGAAACTTTCTTGGCAAAACTTTTATAAAAACTCAAAGGTCAAAATTTTCATCCAATTCATGATAGTAGTTCCAATTCTGAAGTGAGAAAAGGAAAAAGGACTGAAATGATCGCAAAGGAGAGTTCAGCTGGTCTGAAGGTTTTTTTCTTCTGTTTTCTTAAAATATATTTAAAAGAAACTTAACAAATATATCAACTTTGTTAATTCTGCATAATGGATATTTGTTATATTTTCTCTGTTCTATTCTATATTTTTTTAATAAAAAAGGGGAAAGATCATCTTAGTAGGTTACAGAAAGCCTGGATTCTATCTCAGAGATGTCAAGGCTTGGCTCATACCCACCTGGCTGTTGCCATTTAAGTGTACACCAAGCCCCTTCCAACTCCCAGGACTGACATTTCTTTGGCTAGCAGCTTTCTCTGACTTTCTCTGAACCCGATCAGTCTCTGCATGTAAAGGCTGAAGTGTCAAGTATTAACTTCCACTCACCCACAAGACCCTTCTCAATGGCTGAAGAGAGTTGGTGTGTATGCGCTCAGCAGGACCACCAGTGAGAGAACCCTGAGGTATGTGTCCTGTGTTGCTTCCCAGAGTTCCCACCCAAACGAAGTCAGTTACATACAGTAAGAATTTATTTGATATTATGTCCAGTACTGCCTCTTTTCCCTTTCCCCTACTGGTGTTTCCTGGAATTATTTTCCAAGTGAACTATTGCATTCAAATTCTTGTCTCAGCATCTGTTTCTTCGGGAATTCAAACTAAGACAGTCATTTACACTTTATAAAATATGATCGCACAGTTGGTTCCTCAAAGATCTAGAAGCAGAAACACCATTTGGTCCAACAATCCCATTACTGGGCATATGCCCAAAGGGACATAAAGCATTCTGTTTAAAAATACATGCATGTTTATGTTCATTGCAGCATTATTCTCAATAGCAAAGACATAGAATCGACCCAAATGCCCATCAATGATAGACTGGATAAAGAAAATATGGTACATATATACCATGGAATACTATGCAGCCACAAAAAGGAATGAGATCATGTCTTTTGCAAGGACATGGATGGAGCTGGAAGCCATTATCCTCAGCAAACTAACACAGGAAAAGAAAACCAAACACCACATGTTCTCACTTATAAATGATAGTGAATGATGAGAACACATGAACATTTAGGGGGAACAACACACACTGGGGTCTGCTGGAGGGTGGAGGGTGGGAGGAGGAAGAGCATCAGGAAGAATGGCTACAGGATGCTGGGCTTAATACCTAGGTTATGGGGTGATCTGTGCAGCAAACAACCATGGCACATGTTTATCTACGTAAAAACCCTGCACATCCCGTACATGTACCCCGGAACATAAAATAAAAGTTGAAGGCAAAAAAAAAAAAAAAAAAAAACCAAAACCTGACAATAAATAGCCACTTAATATCTTTGGAATAGCTTACATAAAAAGACTGATAATACCAGAAATATGCTCACATATAATTTCTATAGTTATATCTTTGTGAAGTAGGTTGGACAGGGCATATAATTTTCTATTTTACAGGAGAGGAAACTGGGGGCTGAAGAAGTTATCTCCCACCACCACCACCAACAAAAACCAGAACAAATAGAATTTGGACTAAGATGCAAGTCTCCTGACTTTCAGGTCGAATCTTTCTATTGTGCTCTTCTACTTGAGAACATCACTCTCAGCCCTCCATTTCCACTGTGTAAATGTAGGCTGTATTAAGAGACCTGGAATCTGTAACAAATGGTGCCACTTTGATTTTATTGTAACTGCCTTGGAAATAGTCACACATGTGTCCTAAGGGGGCTTTGTCTGTGTGTTCAGAGGACTCTGGGGTTTTCCTGAGTGCCAGCTGGTGAAAATGCTTATTTAGTCTACTCTTTGGGAGCAACGAACAAGGTGCAAAGGCTCCCAGTTTCTGTAGGAAAATCGCTGGTGAAACAGACTTTCTTCCAGTCTCCTGTCTCTAAGTTGCCAAGGTTCACCTTCAAAGGGTGGCGTGTCAAGTTTTGTAAACTAATTGCTTTAGCTTTGAGGTGCTGCGGCTTGTTAAAAATTCTTACTCCTTATTGATTCCCTGTGGCTTTTCAAAAAGAAAGGACACTTTTCATCCAGCATGTGAAGAACCTGTGATACAATATCATCAGGAGTTGAAGGCAATCAAAGTCCAGATTTCAAAACCCATTGCTGCAAAATGTTTACTTGTCAGATCTCATTTGTTGACAGTGTTGAAACGTGTGTAATTTCTTGCTAGGCAGACTTTTAAAATGTGAGGACATGGCAGTAATGAAGAAAATTTGTACGGTGGGTGAACTGTGAGCTGGAGTGTTTGAGTTTGACCTGGTAAAGTCAACACAATGCCGGCATTAGTATTCAGATGAAATCTCAGCTCCTGTGAACAAGCTGCCATGCAGTCAATTTGTCAAGATAAAACTTCAGAGCCTTGTTCTGTGTCTCTTCTCTTTAATAACCAGAACTTCCAAGACAACGTAAGAGGCAATTTCAAGGATATTGATGACAATCTTCTTTCTGAAACGGTTGCACTGAATATACTGGCAAAGTGCTTAGTCAAGCATTTTATAATTTACCAAGTGTCCTCTCCGAATTTTGCTGTTTGGTCTGCACAATCATTTCTTGGAGTTGAGAACATTTTTCAACAATGTTGGATACTAATTATTCTACTGATTATTAAGTACTTCATGCATGGAGAGCACACAGAAAAACTTTTGATTGTTTGATTGGCTAAAAACAAGGCAACCTAAGCTTTGGTAAAGTCTGGCTGTCCTTCATTCTGTGAACTTACTCGTTGATCATTTAGTTAAATTACCATCTGATCCCCATGTTCTTAGCTACATTTGTAAAGAGTAAATGCTGGGCCAGGCGTGGTGGCACACCTGTAATCCCAGCACTGCAGGAGGCCGAGGTGGGAGGATCACTTGAGGTCAGGAGTTTGAGACCAGCCTGGCCAACATTGTGAAACCTCGTCTCTACTAAAATTACAAAAATTAGCCAGGTGTAGTGGCGCACACCTGTAATCCCAGCTACTTGGGAGGCTGAGACAGGAGAATCGCTTGAACCCAGGAGGCAGAGGTTGCAGTGAGCTGAGATCGCATCACTGCACTCCAGCCTAGGCGACAGAGCCAGACTCCATCTCAAAAAAAAGGAGTAAATGCCTATTGCACTAGAGCTGGCTTTAGAGAGGTAAGGTGTTGACCCTAAGTAGTGGTTAAGGGGCACGATCAACTCAAGATAACCCTTCATGGGTGACAATAAAATCATTATACCTTTGTCTTTCTGTAAATTCACATTTTTATCTCAGTCTTCATTACCCTAGCAGAGAATTTGTCAAAGTGTATTCCAAAGAGCTTTATGGATGTCAATGGGTATGACTTGTTTTTTAAAATAAAATTAAGATATCAATAAGTATGATTTGCTTTTTAAAATAAAAGAAGGTTAGTGGTCAAATAAGTTTGAGAACTGCTTGTTTAAACAAGTTTAAGAATTGCTGGTGTAGGCCGGGTGCAGTGGCTCACACCTGTAATCCCAGCACTTTGAGAGGCCGAGGTGGGTAGATCACTAGGTCAGGAGTTCAAGACCAGCCTGGCCAACATGGTGAAACCCCATCTCTACTAAAAATACAAAAATTAGCTGGGCGTGGTGGTGTGTGCCTGTAATCCCAGCTACTTGGGCGGCTGAGGCAGGAGAATCGCTTGAACCCAGAAGGCAGAGGTTACAGTGAGCCAAGACCGCACCACTGCACTCCAGCCTGGATGACAGAGCGAGACTCCATCTCAAAAAAAAAAAAAAAAAAAAAAATTGCTGGTTTAAACTAAGTTGAAAATTTCTCAATGGTAGGATTCTGCAGAGCGTTTAATGGACTCATATATACTGTACTCTCCAGAAGAGATCTTAAATAGTAGTGTTTCTTAAACAAACTTAACTCATTAAGCTCCTTTACCTGGATCATCTCAAGGACTGGCACTCCACAGAATACAGTATGGGAAATACTAACTGGGTATTAGAAAAGGATAAAATTTCATTGGCTTCTCTTAATTAGGTCTTTATCCTCATGCTAATAAATTTGTTAACTTTAGTTTATCCCTAATGTTTTCCCTTTTTTTAAATTTTTTTTTAATTTTTTAAGGTAGAGTCTCACTCTTGTCACCCAGTCTGGAGTGCAGTGGTGTGGTCTCAGCTCACTGCAACCTCTATCTCCTGGGATCTAGTGATCCTCCCACCTCAGCCTCCCGAGTAACTGGGACCACAAGCGGCACCACAACGCCCAGCTAATTTTTTGTATTTTTAGTAGAGACGGGGTTTCGCCATGTTGCCCAGGCTGGTCTTGAACTCCTGAGCTCAGGTGATATGGCTGCCTTGACCTCCCAAAGTGCTGGGATTATAGGTGTGAGCCACCACGCCTGGCCACTTTCCCATTTTTCTATGAAATTTTCCTGGAAAACAATATAATTTACTTGCATGTTGGTTTGTCCAAGAAATTGAGATCTTGTATCCTTGCTGCTATAGAAATTCATGCCACTCTGTAGGGTTACAAAGTTTCAATACAATACTTTGTATTGAAGAGGAAAGCTGAGAACTCAAAGTGCTCATTTCCAAAAGTAGTACTTTTCATTGAGTCCATTAAGTTCCTAAGCTGTAATTTGAATATAATAAAAGTATAATATACATGTCAGACATTTTACTCCCTGACAAACCAATGTGCATAGAAAAAATATTTGTGAGAAAATAGCAGACCAAAGCTAAAGAAGAGAAAGTAACAATATCATTTTATTGCAGGGTGGCATAGGTAGTTGTATTTATTAAATACATGACAAATAGGTACCAGCAGATGAGTTAGATGTAGGGATACAGATGGAAATAAACTTCCATGGTCCCCATTCATCAAATTTATTGTCCTCTGAGAAAGACATGAGTTCATCTGATCATTACAGAGGAGATGAGTGTTTTGAAGGAGAAGCAGAGGGTTTTGTGGATGTGATTAGCAGGTGGACCTAACCAGCACAGTGGGTCAGGGAGGGATTTTCTCAGGAAATAACATTCAGGCTGGAGTCTGAATCTTGAGCTCTGAAGCAGGTGTCAGGACATTCAGAGCAAAGTGGATTATATTTGCAAAACTTCACATGCTAAAAGATGAGAGAAGTCCAGTCAGTAGCAAGTTGTTCTTTGGAGGTCCTCAGAATATGTCACAGCTTCTTGATTCCTCCTTACATGCCTGTAAGAGATATTCACTATCCAATCAATTGTTTATCACAGACCCTACTATGAATGAGATTCCATCGAGGATACAAAGGATGTGTAATACACTTCAAAGTAATTTAAGGCTCAGGAGCAAGCTACGAATGAATTAAGAAAATAAGGCAAAGACAAGTAAATATTCAATGTCATTAAAGAGCATGCGGAATATAAGAGATGGTGGTCAAACTAGGTCCACTCAATGGGTCAAGCTGAGGCCATATGTCAAGGACACCTGCAAAGCCCTGTCCAGGTGCTTAGAGAAAACAGACTCTAGGGTATTTCAAAATGTGCTAGGTACACTCTAAAACAGAACCACTGTTTAAATGCTGAAGATAGTTTCTATCTGATAAGAGGTGGTGATCCAATACACCTTTAGAGGACTGTCTTCCCTTCTTCAGGCAAACCCCTTTCCTCGGCCTTTTCATTATAAAAATGCAATAACAATAATATATAGACATCTTATTTAAATCTCACAATACCCGTGTGAGGAACACACAGTCTTACATTGCTTCATGATAGAGATACTTTCTGAAAAATGCACTGTAAGGGGATTTTGTCCTTGTGTGAACTTCCTTGGGTGTACTTACACAAAGCTACATAGGATAGCCTACTACACACCTGTACTATTTATTTGGTATAGCTCCTAGGCTAGAAACCTGTACAGTATGTTACTGTACTGAATACTGTTGGCAATGGTATTTGTGTATCTAAACATAAAAAGGTGCAATAAAAATACAGTATTACAATCTCACAGGACTACCTTGTCATTGACCGAATAGCTCATGACTGTATTATTTTTATCATCCCCACCTTACAGATGACTGTAGAGAGGTTTATCAACTTGCCCAAGGTCATATCGAATTTGGGACTATAATCCTCATTTGCTGACTCTAGAACCTGCTTCTCTGAGTTTCCTGAAGTAGCTTTGACAAATTATCTTAAACTAGATGCCTTAAAACAAGAGAAATTGACTCATAATTCTAGAGACCAGAAGTTCAAATTCAAGATGTCAACAGGGCCAGACTTCCCCCAGAGACTCTAGGGGAGATTGTTTCTTGTCTCTTCCAACTTTTCCAACTTCTGTGGCATCCCTTGGCTTGTGGCCACATCACTCCAATCTCTGCCTCCAGGTTTACACTCCCTCCTCATTGTCTGTCCTCTTTGTGTTTCTTAAAATAACACATTTCGTTGGATATAGAGACCACCTGTATAAGCCAGGGTGATCTTATCTGAAGACCTTTAACTTAGCTATATTTGCAAATATCCTTTTTCCAAATAAAGTGACATTCAGAGTTTCTAGAGAAGTGGACACAGACCTATATTTTTGGGGATCACCATTCAACCCACTATTCTGCCCTTACCCAGAACATCATACTATTCAATTGGTGATGTGGTCCAGGCAGCTAAAACTACTTTGTGGTAAAAATGTAAAAGATTGTCTATGCTGGAGGCAGACAGCCCAGTTAGCATTTAGGGGAAAATGTGTTTCGTCTCAGGAGGAGATGGGGATGATGGGTAAGATGCTATGGCATTTATTTCCCACTGTGATTCCCATAGCCAGAGCTGGTGGCAACATTTTCAAAATCAACCTTGTGAAACTCTGGACAAAAACAGAATGATTTGGGGATCCAGGGCTCAAGTGAGGTGCAAGCTTGGGGACTATGCACTACTTCTGAATGGAATCCACACCCATCTGGCTCACAGAAGAACCACTGTTGTGAATCACATTCTTTTCATTATAGCTTATGATTGATAATTGCTTTTTAAAAGTCTAGGCTTTGGAATACCCATTTTCTATCTCTTCTATTTTTCATGAGCTCTCTAGACATACTGTCATTTCCTCTGAAAACAATAACGGTATTGCCTCCTTTATAAATACACATTTTACTAGTTCATGTTTCATGATTTGTCACATTATATAGATTGTGAGCAGTAACTAGGGTAATGGACATAGCATAGTTGAGCCTCAGAAGAAGGGCTAATTTGTGTACAGTGAGGTCAGCAGCAGAGCAAACAGCCCTCAAGTTACTGCAGCGATTTCATCATTTGAAGGACGACAATGATGGTCAAGACCAGCTTGAAGGAGGAGGGCAGAGGACAGAAGGTGGCTCTTTTCATCACCCCACACTTTAACATGTAGTTCATCATAAATAAAGTAGATTATCACATTTTTCACATTTCACAAACAAAATTGCCTTTTATTTTAGGTGGTTTATTTCCTCTTTGGTGAGGCTTTCATATCTTTCCTGTGGCTTTCGTATCTTTCCTCCTGCAATCTCAGTGTTGGCCGTGATAACACGTTCACTTTCTCTTCATTAACTGTCATTCCACAGAGAGACATGAACACAGAAGAACAGAGACAAGTCAGGGAAGCCCAGAAGTCCATTATAGAAACAGAGGATGGAGGAAATATCAAACAAAATCAAAATGTCCCTAAGTAAATGCACGCTGCTCTATAGAGCATTTCGAGGTTTGTAATCAGGCATGTGAGTAGGGAAAGGTGTGTCTGGAGTCTCTAAGTTTTGCTCTCACTAACACAGTCTTTCATCAACGATAATTAATTTGGTGTCCTCACTGCAGAGCGTGATTCCCAGAAACTACAGTATCTTACTGTTTAGGAAGTTTAAGTTTTATAAATATAACACAAACTGTTCCTACAGACCTGTTTTCTGAATTAAGGTTTTGCTTAAGTAGGCAAGAGCCATCCTGAACCTTCATGTCTGCCAGGAAATATTAGGTCACACAGAGTCTCCTATTTGACCTTGGCATGTTGTTGGCAGTAGCCCTAGATCTTTTTATCTTGTCTCTAGCAAGAAAAGAAAAGAGAAACGAAAACAAAATAAATTATCTCAGCTGTTGCAAACTTTATGTCAATTTACTTAATATAATATTTTAATAATTGTAAAAGTAATATATACTTACTATACACAACTTAAAAATAAAGAAACATGGAGAATAAATTGCAAAACCTGTAATACCACTACTTAGTGGTAACCTGTGGTAATAAGACTTTCATATATTTTGGGTAGTAATATTTTAACTTTATATATGTATATACCATTTATTGAATTCCTGCTGTGGGTAGGACTAGAGTAGTCATTTGACAAAGGGTCTCTCATATAAATTCACAAAAACGTTCTATTAGACAAATTCTATTCCTCTGATTTTATAACGACATCCTGATGCCCAGTGAATTTTCAGAGAATCTCAACTAAAAAACAGTAAAAGTGCCACTAAAAGAGTCTAACTCCAAGCCTCATGCTTCTAACCTCAATGCTTCATTGTGTCTTATGTATGTATCTATACATACATACATACATAACACTATTTGGAACTTAGAATCTTTTATTTTGATTTTCATGATGGCAATCACAAGCATTTCCCTCTGTTATTAAATATTCCCAGAAAATGTTATTCTGATGGTTGGATAGTATTTTGTTGCATGAGCATCTCAGATTGTAATATTGTAATGCACATCAGTGAACATAAATATTTGGCCTCTGATTGGTTCCTTAGGATATGCCCCAGAAGTATATTGTAAAAGCTGTGACTATTTGTCAGACTCTCAACATTTATTCTGAAAGTGTAGGACAGTAGCTTATCCATTATTAAACATTCATTAAGCCAAAAGCCATTCACTTGGGGTGTGGGGCTGGGGGTTAGGTTGATAAGAAGCAAGAGGAGAGTAAAGAACAGAAAAATGGGGGAAAGCTTCTGCTGAAGAAGTGAAGGAGACAGGATGAGCTGGGACCCTGAGGCACCGATAGGTTAATGGCCTGTGTTTTTGATCTCCTTTCTTCGGCAGATCCATCAAATCTTCCTTTACATATCCCCCCTCATAGCTCTGGCTAATTCTCAAATTAGGATTTGAAGTGGCATGAACAGTCTAGAGAAAGGAGAGGAAGTTTGGGAAAAGGATCCTACAGAGAAAACAGGAAAGTTACCACCTGCCTCTGCAAGCTCTTGCTGCCTGCACTGGCCACACCATCACTTTGTACAGCCAGAAGAAGGGCTTGCCTGACACTCCCAAGCCACTGTTCATGACTCCTCTGGGGACCATTGCTGATGAGATCAGTTTCTTAAGACAGTTGTGTCCAGATGGTCCCATTCCTTCTCTTTTGCTAAAATTCTTACAGAGGAAAAGATTTCACGGTATAGCCTTTATTTGTCAGCCAGGTCATCAATCTTTACTGTCAAATTCACATTATCTTAAGGCTTATTCTTCCATGGGGTTACTGAGATGCAAGGTTTCCAAAGCACTATTTCCAATCTCTGGTATCTATGTTCTCAGTTACTGATATCTGGCCATGGGCTTTCTGACTCTGCTGACTTGAGTGTTCCTCTTGTATCTGCAGCCTGCCTCCTAACTGCAGTCCCCTTAATTGTCCCATAAATATGGCCATCCAGAAATGAGTTAGCAGCTTTGATGTCTGGTATCTTCTTCTCCTTTACCCTGGAAACCTAGGCCTCTGCCCATATGTTTTTCTTTGTGTGCTTTCAAAAGCTAGTAAATGACATCATTTGATTCATCAAACAAACAATATTGAACAGCTATGATGTGCCAGCCATTCTGTTATTCTATTTCTGTTTCTAGGAATAGATAAAAGAAGAGGCCATGATTCCTGCCCTCAGGAAATGTTCAGTGAGTCAGAGAAAAATACAAATAAATAATTACAGTAGGTTTGTATAAATAAATTACTAGACATAGGCCCAGGGTAACATAGAGAAGCATCCAAATTAGATTGGGAAGTAACGGAGGCTTTGACGAGGAAATGGAAGTAGTGCTGAATGATGCACAGATGTGAAGTAGGAGGAGAGGGAGAAAAATGTGGCCGTGGAAGAAATGACAGCAGGGGAGCAAGCAGGGGTCTTTGAGACCATGTGTGTAATAGGCGGGGTGGCCAGATGTAGCAAATAAAAATCCAGGACACCCAGTAAAATTTGAGTTTCATATAGACAACAAATAATGTTTTACTGTAAGTATAAATACCTCCCATTTAATATTTGGAACATACTTATACTAAACCATTATTTGTGATTTATCTGAGATTCAAACTTAATTGGGTGTCCTGGATTTCACTGGACCACCCTAAGTTGATAGGGAATGGCTAGTGATGTAGGGACTGCAATAAGAAGTGAATAATGGAGTGACCATAGAACAAGAGGGGGGGATCAGATCATGATTTAAACGTGGCCCCAAAAGCACCAGAGATCATTGGCAGATTTCAGGCAGGCAATAATGATCACATTTGCATGTTCAGGGTCACCTGGGTCTCCATCTGGGGCATGAGTGCAGGAGGCCAGTCTGCTGGGGTGCCCTAGGTGAGAAGTAAGGGTGTGTGAATTGAGGCAGTGGGAGAAGGGGAGCCTGCACCTCCCAGGGCTGTCTATTTGTCATTCTCCTTCTGTGTACTGATTTTCCAGTGAGGTCCTGACAGTTAACCTACAAGAAGAACTGCCCAAAACACCTTTGATATTGACCCAACATGACCAGAAATCTTAGATGAAGGATGCCCAGTCCTTGTAGGTGGAGAATTCGCTGACAGTAGAAGGAAGGTAGGTTAACACTGGCTGCGTGTCAGATGGGCCTAACAATGCAAATTTAAAAAATAATTACAGTGCATTTTTATACATATAAGGTCAGGCATGGGCTCGAGTTTCTGCGGAGAAGCTAGACTTGGGCAAGACTCTTCGTTTATCCTTTGAGGTACCAGAGCCCCTGATCTTATGGAGTGTGCCCAAGGCCATATATCTGTTCAGGTTCAGAGACTGGCCTGAAGACCAGATCTTCTGATTGAGTGCCCTTTCAATACCATCACTTGATTTTTGTTTTTGTTTTTGTTTTGTTGTTTTTTGGTTACTGATATAGTTTGTATATTTGTCTCCACCCAAATCCCATGTTGAAATGTAATCCCTAGTATTAGACGTGGGGCCTGGTGGGAGGTGATTGAATCATGGGAGTGGATTTCTCATGAATGGTTTAGCACCATCCCCTCGGTGGTGTCCTCACAACAGTGAGTTCACATGGGAGCTGGTCATTGAAAAGTGTGTGGCACCTCCCCTGACACAAACCTTAAATGCATGAGTATATTTTGTAAGCCATGCATATGGAAATACTTTTTGGTATGAGATAATGTATTTTATTTGTAGGTTAGAACATATCCTGTAGCATATGTTTCTAGTTTAGCAGAGTTTAGGGAAATTTATTAGTTTGGGCTTCAGTATTCCTGAGATGATGTACAATTTGCTGTGTTCATCTGTATTCACAAGCTGCCATCAGGAAATATCTTATACCAACATGGGCCCAGAAATCACTGCTGTGATTACGTCTGAGATTAAACTAATACTTAGGACTTTAACCTACCCTTCCTAGAAATCCAACCACTAATTTCCAATCCAATGTTCTGATTTTTATGTTTCAATATTTCTGATGTATTTTTAATTAACCTCAGTGCAAGAAAGGAAAATACACTTTAATCTTTTCTCTTTATTTTGTGTCCTCTCTGTGTCTTTCCAAGAGGAGGCAAGATAGAGGGGGATTTTTAACACATTGGTGGACACTGGCAGAGAGGTCTGCATTTATTTAAAGAGTTGAATGGCAAACAAATAGATCAAAGAAGAGGAGAAATAGTAGATATTTGGTGAATGATACAGTTGTTAAACTTTGTTATTTTTTTCTATTTGAAGAATGCTATAATTTATTTATATTTTGAGAGATGCATTATTAACCAACACTTTATAGATTAGGCTCCTCCTTAAACATTTGGAAAAGTTGGGGCAGTGATAGAAAGTTGTTTAGGACATGCTGCATTCTCCTGCACGTGGCCTGCACGTGGGCCTCCTGAAGCCCCTGAGACATCTGGGTGGTGTGTGGGGCAAATTTTTTAACTGGTTTAGCCCAGCATCATGAAGTTATTTGGCTGCGAAACCTATTTCTTGAGGAAAACCCATATTAGTCATAGAATATACTTTAAGCTACTGCTTGAAGTACATTCATGTTTAAGTTCAATCACTTTCTTATGTTTAAATTAGCCAGCTAATTTGATATTTTTAAAACTTACTGGACAACACTTATGTTGAGCAAAATCAGTGTTTTTGAGAGGCAGGGTAAGGACTAGTCAGGAGGGAGTGAGATCAGGATTAGGTTTATAGTCAAGGTGAATAAAAGATTTATTTCCCTTTCACGCTCCTCCTTCAGGTAACCACCTGTTTATCATGTAGATATACTCTTCCTACCTGACAGCTAGTTGCACTGTAGCAAATTTTTTTTAGCTGTTTTCATTCTACTCTTTCACTTGTAGCTTGTACTAGTAGCATAAGGAAAAAAAATACCCACAAATATCGTTGTTAAGCAGAGTTAAACCTTTTTTTATAAGTCCTCCATCATTTATCTCTTGCAACTGCTTCCTTAAACTTAGTTAGTTGGTAGAATTTCACATATTAATCTTCCTGTAGCTTGCTTCTGAGAAGGCTTCATTTCTCCTTCTTCACTCTTGTTCATTAACCCTATAATTTTTCCGTCTTGGTAGCTCAGTGATGTCATCATTCTTTCTGAAACCATTTCTAGACACTGAAGGGGAAATTAGCACCATAAGATTTACAGTTTTTGCCACACACATGGCCATGTAGAGAGGCTACATGAGAAATAGCCAAACCAAATTGCTGAGCCCCATTCAAATGGTTTGAGTCTCAACTTAAGTAAAATGTTTGCTGGAGAGACATCAATATTAAGCTTAGTGCTGAATTTTGAAAAGAGGTAACAGTAAGCAATGGGCTTTGCTGTGGACTGAAGGTTTGTGTTCCCCTAAAATTCATATGTTGAAGCCTTTATCCCCAGTGTGTTGGTATTTGGAGATGAGGTCTCTGGGAAGTAATTAGGTCATGAGGATGGAGCCCTCGTGAGGAGATTAGTGATTTTATAAGGGAATTCAGAGACCTGAGCTCGCTCTCTAATCTCTGCCTTGTGAGGACACAACCAGAAGATGGCTGTCTACAAACCAGGAGGTGGGTCCTCAGCAGACACCTGATCTGCCAGCACCCTTAATCTTGGACTTCCAGCCTCTGGACTGTGAGAAATAAATGTTTGCTGTTTAAACTACCCAGACTATTGTATTCTGTCATAACTGCCTGAACGAACTAAGACAGGCTTCATGAAAATGGAAGTAGATTGCGATAAGTTGGCCCTATCCTCAAATTTTGCACATAATGGCCTGATTAACCTCAAATCATAGTAGGATTATCATAGTCCAAGCACTGTAAAGGAAGGCCTCTGTTGCCTGGAATACAAAGCTCATGGACATTTGATGAAATGACCATCACTCAGGGGTCTTCTATGTTCTCAAAATGACAAAAATTTATATTTGTGAATTGTGATCTTTTTCCTTAGCTACACTTATGAAACTCTAATAATTGTGCCCTCTATTGATGTCAT
Organism: Pan paniscus; assembly: GCF_029289425.2. Classification (NCBI taxonomy): domain Eukaryota; kingdom Metazoa; phylum Chordata; class Mammalia; order Primates; family Hominidae; genus Pan; species Pan paniscus. The sequence continues at coordinate 33,519,090 of NC_073263.2, read as the reverse complement.
GTAAATGTAGATATTCCATTCTTTTCCCCCAAAATCTGTTTATAAAATGCATATTTTGCTTGAGAAACAAAGATAATGAGAGGTTATTCTTTTTTACCTTAACTCTTTACAAGGTTGCTATCAATTTTTTTGGTCAATTATTTTCTGGATTGGGAGCTAGGTGAAAGGAAATTACAAATTTTAAACTATTTTCTTAGTACCATACTTGACATTCCTTTAAAATCTTGTTTGTAGAACATGCCTGAGGTCTTCTCATCATCCCAGATTTTCAGAGTTACGCAACACCTATCTTTTAAACTTAAAAGGGAACAAGTAAAATTCTCCAATTAGTAAAACTCTGCTTAACACTGTATATATTACCTAACACTCATAATTCTCCAAGTAGGTTTTTAGTTTTATGCTTCTTTAAAATTTATTCTAAAATGTCACATCAAAATTCCATTCAATTTTTAAGCAAAACATGAATAGACTAATGAGAAGTATGAAAAATTAGGGAACTGGGCAAACCAAAAATGTCTGGAAATATAACTGGCCTGTTGCATTTGTTCTCTGTAATTAGATTTCAGTTTCTTCTTTGATTCTCGGGATTCTAGCTGACTTTGGGAATTATATCATCATGAAGGCTACAACTTTACAGGGATAAAGTTGTAAAATCGCAATCATTTTTGTTCCTTAGGAAATAAGCAAATAAAACAAGAAACTGTTTTCCCAACAGTTTTCTTAAGACTATATTTATGACATCTCTAAAATTTAAAAGATTTTTCTACTCACTGTTGAGAAGATGGCTTTAACTTTTCTCATTATCTAGGAGCAACAATTTCAACCACAACATTGCCATTGAGTCACTATTGAAAGGCTTCCAGGAGAAATGACTGTGTTTTCCTTTTATTCACTGGGCTTTTTTTTTTTTTTTTAAAGAGCAACACCACACTCCAAAGAGGTATTTTTTTCTTTTATATTTCTCAAAGTCCAGCCTAGATCTAGACCGCTAATAATTCAGAGCAACAGAATATTCACAAACCCTTCCTACAGGTTAATACGGAACATCCATCCATTCTAAAATAAATACCTTCCAAACAGTCATATAGGAATTGTAAACTATGAGCTAAAATTAGAGATAAAATTTCCCCCAAAATTATATATTTAATTTCTTCTAAACTTTTTCTTCTTTTCAATGTGAGCTAACGACTTCAAAGACAACTGTATGCATGTTTATTGTACACAGTCAAAGAAGAGTTTACTTAGCCAATTTTTTATAAGAGCAGATTTGTGGTTTCAAATATTTGGATGTCTCCCCATACAAAGGAATGAAATATCTTCTAGGTAGCTTCTGCGAACAGATCTGCAACCAAGGGCTGGAAATTACAAAGATATTCTGATAGGAATTAAATTGTGATAGGAAAAAAAAAATCTTTCTAAGAATTTGCCTAGGAAGATACTTTGGGAGGAGTGAAAGCCTGTCCCTCATGATTTTCAAGGAGTGGCCCAAGCAAGAACGCCACACAGGTTGTTCTTGAGTTTTTACTGGAGGCTGGAGAAAAGGGCCATCATCTCCCTTTCAACTAGGACCAAAACATTCATTTCTCATATCCAAGGTTGTGGTTGTTAAGAGGGTGTTTTGAAGAGATCACCAGGGAAAGTAGTGGGATTTCTACTTAGCACCAACTCTGTATGTGAACAGCATTCTTTACTCCTACTTACTTAATCAGCTCAACATTCCTGTGCGACAGATATTACAGCATCTGCAGATGAAAACCTGAGATTCAGAACTGGCTAAGACATAGCCTAATAAAATTGAACTTTTTCCCACTTTCCAAAAATTCCTATTTCAGATTCCAAAGTATGTGTTCCTTCTACACATTATATGGTTCTGGTATTCTTTCTCTGCAGTTGCCTCCACTATCAGTAGTCTTCAAGATCAATTCAGAAAGAGATTTAAAGAGTACTGCTTTTAGATGATTTTTCAATAAAAATTAATCCTCAAGGCACATGTCATTCCCTTCTGCTTCTTGGGAGCTGGTTACCATATTTTAATGAGGATTGTGCACTTATGTGTTCAAGTCTATTGACTGCTTGCTGAGAAAAATACTCTCCAGACATAAACAAGCTAAACCATGAGCTCTTTTCTCATTTCAGAATCTCTTGTGGCACCAAGTACAGTGCTTTACATTAGTAGGCATTCAACAAATGAATGTTCAATTGAATCCAATGTTATTCTTGGGAGTGTTTACAACATATGTAAATGGAACTATTACATGCCTTAAAGCCAATGACTTTGTGAATCTTGACTTCCAATTGATAAGCTATGCCAACTTGGAATAGTTATTTAAGCTCTCCGGATCAAATTCCTCAGCTATAAGATAATGATAATAATATTTCCCTTTCATGATTATTGTGGAAATTAAAGATAATTCATGCAAAGAATCTAAGCTACTGCTTATCACATAGAAGTCACTTAGTAAATAGCAGCTATTATTATCTTTGACTTGTCAACTTGTTATTATATTAAACACCTGTATGGGTTTGAAACCATAGAGATTTGCCAGTATTTCTATTAGATGATTTACTCTAAACCTTTCCTTTATTCCAGAAGGCTGCCTGTGGATAGCTTTCGAAAGGTAATTTCTCCATTTAGTCAACTAAGGAAGAAATTTTTCTAAGAAATGTGAGAAAAACAAAATCCCCTGGGTTTAAAAAAAAAAGTTATTTACAGCTGGGTGCGGTGGCTCATGCCTGTAATACCAGCACTTTTGAAAGGCCAAGGCCAGTGGATCATGAGGTCCAGAGATGGAGACCATCCTGGCTCACACGGTGGAACCCCGTCTCTACTGAAAATACAAAAAATTAGCCAGGCGTGGTGGCATGCACCTGTATTGCCAGCTACTCGGGAGGCTGAGGCAGGGGAATCGCTTGAACCAGGAGGCAGAGGTTGCAGTGACCCGAGATTGCGCCACTGCACTCCAGCCTGGGCAACAGAGCGAGACTCTGTCTCAAAAAAAAAAAATGTACTTATAGTATACCCAGTGATATGCAAAGAGCACTTAAATGTGACCTCTTCCATTAAGAAACTAACATTCTAGTTAGAATGACAAGACCAAAACCCATTAGAAAAGAAAACCAGAGAGTGATTTACCACCAAAAACTTTTCTATTGATAACAGTATGACAGATTTCCAAAAAAAAAAAAAAAAAAAAAAAAAAGAGCCATCAGAGTGGGCTGGAGACATCAGGGAAGTCTTCAAGAACTTTGGCAGCCACAGGTAGAAGTTGTATGGCATGGAGAGGAAGAACCACATGAGGAATAAGTGAAGGGAAGAGTAAACATGTGGGTGGAAACCTTGGAAGAGCTTATGGTGAATACCAAATTAGAGGAGGAAATTGGGTGAATGAGATGGGACCATCTTATAGAAACATTTTGGCTACAAGGAGAAGAAACCTAACACTGGATTAGGTTCAGAGAGAGAGAGAGAGAAAGAGAAGAGAGAGAGAATACATTGGCTCTGTTAAGCAAAAAGTCCAGATCTTGCTTCAGGCAAGGCTAAATTCAAGACAGAAAAAGATGTTATCAGAGCTATCTCTTCTTCTCTCAGCTCAGTTGACCTGTGTGTTGGCCTCATTCTTTCCTAACTACAGGCGCTTTCTTCCATGTTGCCAGGGAACATGGCTGGGGCAAGCCCAAATTATCAAGTTAGAAACTTAGAAATTTTGGTGAAAGGAGTATTTCTTTATTCCACTGGTTTTCTAAATATGGTTTGTAGACCCCTAGAGAGTCTCTAAAACGCTTTTAGGGATCCACAGGTCAACACTATTTTTACAATAATACAAAGACTTTTTTCCTTTTTCATTATATCAATATTTTTACTAATAGTGCAAAATCAATGTTAGCTAAAACTGCTAGTGCCTTAGCCAGAGGCACCAAAATTGTACTAGCAGTCATTTTATTCTTTACTGCTACACAGTTACAGTAAAAATTTTAAAAACCACTTTTATTTAAGAACATCCCTGAAGAAACAGTAAAAGTTATTAATTTTATCAAATCTAAACTCAAATTACATGAATTTTTAATATTCTATGGAATTAAATGGGAAGTGCACTGTACTAGATTTCTCCAGAGAAACCAAACCATAACGGGGGTGTGTGTGTGTGTGTGTGTGTGTGTGTGTGTGTAGAGCGAGAGAGAGAGAGAGGGAGAAAGAGAGAGAGAAAGCAGAGAGAGACAGGCAAGTCCCACGATCTGCAGTCAGAAGCTGGAGACCCAGGAAAGCTCCTGGTTTAGTTTCAATCCCAAGGCCAGCAGGCTTGAGACCCAGGATAAGCCAATATTTTAGCTTGAGTTTAAAGGCAGGAAAAAAGCTTATGTCTCAATTTGAAGGCTGTCAGGTAAGAGAAATTCTCTCTTACCTGGAAAGGTCGGTCTTTTTGTTCTATTCAAGTCTTCAACTTATTGGATGAGGCTCACCCCCATTAGGGAAGACAATCTGCTTTATTCAGTCTACCTATTTAAATGTTAATTTTATCCAGAAACACCCTCACAGAAAAACCCAGAATAATATTTGACCAAATATTTGGGCACTCTGTGGCCTAATCAAGTTGACACATAAAATTAATCATCACGTGCACCTAAAGCACTTCTACTGCACACCACAGTACAATCATGTCATGAGGAAAAGCACTCAGCCAAATGTTTGAGTTGTGAGCCACATTTGCATGGAATACTATTTTAATTTGAAAGAATAACCAATACATAAACTATTGTTATTCAGAATTGAGTACGGTGCTTAACGTAAATGATAAATTTTTAGCTTTCTAATTGCTGATTTTGAAAACATGTGTATTAGTCTGTTCTTAGGCTGCTATAAAGTACTGCCTGAGACTGGGTAATTTATAAAGAAAAGAGGTTTAATTGACTCACAGTTCCGCATCACTGAGAAGGCCTCAGGAAACTTAGAATTATGGCAAAAGGCACTTCTTCACAGGGCAACAGGAGAGAGAATGAGTGCAAGTGGGGGAAAATGCCAGGCACTTATAAAACCATCAGATCTTGTGAGATTCACTCATTATCATGAGGGCAGCATGGGGGAAACTGCCCCCATGATCCAATTACCTCTACCTGGTCCCACACTTGACACGTGGGGAAAGGTGAGATTTGGATGGGGACACAGAGATGAACCATATCATTCCACCCCTGACCCTCCCAAATCTCATGTACTCACATTTCAAAACACAATCATGTCCTTCCAACAGTCCCCCAAAGTCTTAACTCACTCCAGCATTAACCCAAAAGTCCAAGTCCAAAGTCTTATCTGAGACAACACAAGTTGCTTCTGCCTATGAGCCTGCAAAATCACAAGCAAGTTAGTTACTTCCTAGATGCAATGGGGGTACAGGCACTGAGTAAATACACCCATTCCAAATGGGAGAAATTGACCAGAACAAAGGGGCTACAGACTCCATGCAAGTCCAAAATCCAATAGGGTAGTCATTAAACCTTAAAGTTTCAAAATGATTTCCTTTAACTCCATGTCTCACGTCCAGGTCATGCTGATGCAAGAGGTAGGCTCCCATGGCCTTGGGCAGCTCCACCCTTGTGGCTTTGCAGGGTACAGCCCCTCTCCTGGCTGAATTCACAGACTGGCATTGAGTGTCTGAGGCTTTTCCAGGCATGCAGGGCAAGCTGTTGGTGGATTGATAATTCTGGGGTCTGGAGGGCAGTGGCCCTCTTCTCACAGCTCCACTAGGCAGTGCCCTAGTGGGGACTTTGGGGGAATCCCACCGCACATTTACTTTCCACACTGCCCTAGTGGAGGTTCTCCATGAAGTTTCCACCCATGAAGCAAACTTGTGCCTGAACATCCAAGCGTTTCCATACATTCTCCGAAATCTAGGCAGAGGTTCTCCAGCCTCAATTCTTGACTTCTGTGCACCCACAGGCCTAACACCACAGGTAAGCCACCAAGGCTTAAAGCTTGAACCCTCTGAAGCAATGGCCTGAGCTGTACCTTGGCCCCTTTAGCCACAGCTAGAGCTGAAGCAGCTGGGACACAGGGCACCATGTCCCAAGGCTGCATGGAGCAGGGGGTCCCTGGGCTCAGCCCACAAAACCATTTTTACCTCTTAGGTCTCGGTCTGTGATGGAAGGGGCTGCCATGAAGGTCTCTAACATGCCCTGGAGACATTTTCCCCATTGTCTTGGTGATTAACATTTCACTCCTCATTACTTACGCGAATTTCTGCAGCAAACTTGAATTTCTCCCAAGAAAATGGGTTTTTCTTTTCTATCACATCGCCAGGCTGCACATTTTCCAAACATTTATGCTCTGCTTCCTCTTGAATGCTTTGCCACTTAGAAATTTCTTCTGCTAGATACCCTAAATCATCCTTCTCAAGTTCAAAGTTCCACAGATCTCTAGGACAGGGCCAAAATGCCACCAGTGTCTTTGCTAAAGCATAGCACGAGTCACCTATGCTCCAGTTCCCAAGAGGTTCCTCATCACCTTTTGAGACCACCTCAGCCTGGACTTCATTGTCAATATCACTGTCAGCATTTTGACCAAAGCCATTCAACAAGTCTCTAGGAAGTTCCAAACTTTCTCACATCTTCCTGTCTTCTGAGTCCTCCAAGCTAGGAAGTTCTGAACTTTCCTACATTTTCCTGTCTTCTTCTGAGCCTTCTAAACTGTTCCAATTTCTGCCTGTTGCCCAGTTCCAGAGTCGCTTCAACATTTTTGAGTATCATTATACAGCACCCCACTCTCAGTACCAATTTACTGTATTAGTCCATTCTCACACTGCTATAAAGAACTGCTAGAGACTGGGTAATTTATAAAGAAAAGGGGTTTAATTGACTTATAGTTTCACATGGCTGAGGAGGCCTCAGGAAACTTACAATCATGACAGAAGGCACCTCTTCACAGGGCAGCAGGAGAATAAGTGCAAGCAGGGGAAAATGCCAGATGCTTATAAAACCATCAGATCTCATGAGACTCACTCATTATCATGAGAACAGCATAGGGGAAATCACCCCCATGGTCCAATTACCTCTACCTGGTCCTACCCTTGACACATTGACATTTGGGGATTATTACAATTCAAAGTGAGATTTGGGTGGGGACACAGAGCCAAACCATATCAACATGTATGTTCCATTATAAGCTTGATGGTATCCCAATTTTCAGATGAGGTCACTGGTGATGTTAATAAATGTGGTTTAAGACATCATAAAATGAACACATGTCATCATTTAGCAGATATGCATATCTTGATGAACGTATACTTTCCAAATAATCAGCGCATTTCCAAATGAAATCATGAACATGTAAAAGATCTGTACAAAGTGCCAACAGATTTTATTATAGCTGAGTACAAAAAGTTCACCGATATGGGTTCAGATTTCACATTGCAACTAACCTTTAGGAAACTGCCACTTGTCAAGTTTTAGTATAGTCTCAAAGAATAATATCCATAATATCTATAAAGACTATTAAAATGATTCTCCCTTTTCCAACTCCACATCTGTGAGGCCAGATTTTCTTCATACACTTCATCCGTCGCAATATATTTTATGAACTGCATGTGCAGTAGATTTGTTTATTAGGGTAATTATTAAACAGATTTACAAAAACATAAAACTATGCCATTTTTCTCAAAAAATATTTTCATTTTAGAAAAGTTATATGCTTAAAAGTATTTTATTTATGTTAACATGTAAAGGGTTTACTATTTTGTATTTAAATGAATTAATAAATGTATTTATCATTTTAAATTTATAATATGGAAATGTACAGATAGAAGCCACATTAACAAAAGCTCTTGGGAGTCCTCAATAACTTTTAAGAGTACAAAGAGTTTCTGAAAGAAAAAAGTCTGGAAACTACTGCTGTATACCAATGTCCCTCCAGTAATCCCAGGGCACATTCCAATTAGACTGCCTGAGTCAAGTGTCTTGACAATGGTTGAGCTGGTTTGGATCACAGGAACACTAATTTGATAACGATGGAAGGAAAAAACAGTGCTGTAATAAGTCGCTTCTTAAAATGTGGGGTGTTATTAAAAGAATAATGGGAAAGTGCTACTGGGAAGGCAAACACAGCAATTGTACTCTACAGACAGGGATTCTCCTACTGGCCATTTTAGAAACATTCCCCAGGCAACATGAGATTATCCAAGCGGAGAGAACCAGAGTCAGAGCCATTTCCTAGGCCGACAGAGCAGCGCTCCAGATGAGATACTGAAGGTTTGAACTCAAGTGATGGCAGTAAGATCAGAAAGCAAAAGGCATATCACAAAGAAACCATAAGATTCTCCATCTGGATATATAGAAGATAAATGGAAAGAGGAAGCAAAGATGACTCCAAGATGTCCCGCCTTAGAAAGGGATACAAATGTGGTGTTTGCAGGTAGTAGGAAGAAGGTGCTGTTTAAAATAGTAAGTCAAGAATATACCATCTCATTAGGAGTGTTTGCCCTTTCTAAATTCATATCAGGTTCATCTGAGCGTGAACTAGTTGAAACCACATGGTGATTATCAGGCAGCGTATATGCCTAAAGGCATGTAGTGTTATCATTTGCCAATCTCTCTGCTTCCAAGAGAACAGATGGGGTCTGTGGGTCGGTATTTTAATATCACTTGAGAAATTAAAAACATCATAATGCCTCACTGACTCAACTTTAGGGTGAAGAGAGATGTACAGAGCCTCGTTACCCAGACAGGCCATTTTCAGTTCATTGAAGTTTCCTGGAGCTGTGGGCTCAGGCCAAGAACTCCACTTTGTGCTCCCAGAAGTTAATCCTCTCCTGTCAAGTTTGTTAGTATTGTGTTTTTTTCTATATATATTTATCTTCCTTAATTTGCAAACTGTATCTAAGAATCAGAATCCCTCGTAAGGATATTTTGAAGTCTCATAAGTTAACATGTATGAAGTGCTAAGTACTATATGAATATGGAAAATCATAAGGACATAACTTTAACCCTAGGGCTCTATTTTTGTATCTTTCTTGCCAATGGTTTTCCCAATCACACTACAGAATTAGAATATAATGGTTAAAATGGAAATAATAGTATGAAAGAATATGAGGCAAAGGCCATAGAGATGAGCTGGGATCAGAAAGCAGGATGTTAATCAACAAGGCAGAGAAATGGGAGGAGTCTGATCCACAGGGCAGGAGCTGACAAGGCTAACAGATTAGCCGGGATCTGAGGAGGAAATAGGTCTCAGAAACTCAAGATGAGAGGAAGAATAACAAGAACAAAATGTGTTATGCCTGGGAGCCCTTTGGCTCTATGACAATGATTTTGATCTTTCTGAGATGCTGAGTTAAGTCTTCTGGTTGTTTCCAAGGGGTTAATCTGAAGTTTCTTGTACCAATCATGGACTGTTCCTGTTGCATTTGCCCCCACTGTTTCCTTGAATATCCAGGGCAATATCTTCTCATCTCTTGGCAAAAAGAAAGGAATATGTGGAAATTTGAGTGTGTGCGTGTGGGCGGGGCAATGCAATTCCATTCTCAAGTGCTAACTTTAGTTGCACAACTGAAGATTCCTGCACCTTGAACTCAAACAAAATGATTTAAATGTATTTTTAAATGGCTGATTACTGGTATTTCTCAAGGGTCAGTCTGTGACTTCACAAAATTCTTGTGTTGAAAGATTTTCATCCCATGTTTAAAACAAGCAGAATAGAGGATGGTGATGGCAAATGAACCGCATAACCAACAGTTTCTAGGGCTTAAACATATGTGTGACTACATGGGTTCCACATCCTTGCATTCTTTCCTTCACCTAAAAGTAGATGCTCTCAGAGCATTATCAACAGCACACTCATCGTCATCACTCATTGATCAAAGATTTAAATTTCACACATGTAATGAGCAGCGTTGGAAGGAATTGTTACTTAAATGGCATAGCTGCTCACTTTGTTCAATATTACAAATGTAGGGATTTGCAAAGGATGTGTTTTGGATTGAAATAAATTTAGCACTTTTAATTGCACAAGAAAAAGGATGTCACTTGTCACAGAAAGTAGAAGGGTAGTTTATATATAGAGTTCATAACAACCAAATGAATAGAGGACACAAATACACAAAATACATGATCTTGAATGTCTGCAAACAAATTCCTATCAATCCTTTCTCAGGCTGCAGTGTATGAGAATGGATAACCCTGAGAAAGTAAGCAACAAAGTGCTTATGCTCTAGGGCCAAGCAGCTTGGAGTCAAATCTTACCCTCTACCAATACTGACTAGAAGCAGGTTAATTAATTTTGGGGGGCTTTGTAAAAGACATACCCTAAATTGAGAGCCAATGACTCATGCCCTTGTATGTTTACCTCCCCTTGAAAGCTTGCTTCTGCCCAGTAGAACCTGTGAATTTGCTTCTAACCAATACAATATGGTAAAAGTCAAGGGATTATTCAGATATCATTAAAGTTCTAATCAGTTGACTTTAATCAAAATAAGAGAATCTCCTTCTGGCCTCAAGAAAGAAGCAAGCCCCCCATGAGTTCTACAGATTCGAGAGAATAAATTCTGCCAACAGCCATGTGAACTTGGAAGAGGACTACAAGCCTAAGATGGAATTTCAACCCCATCCAACATCTTTTATTTTTGACTGATACGTAGTAATTGTACATATTTATAGGGTGCATGTGATATTTGAACACATGCACACAATACATAATGATCAAATCGTGGTAATTAGGATATCCTTCACCTCAAATATTCATCATGTCTTTGTGCTGGAAACATTCCTAATCTTCACTTCTAGACAGCTTTGTGAAACCTTGCAAAAACCACGTAGGTAGGGCATGCTCAGACTCCTGACCATGTAAATGTGAGATAGAAAATATGTATGATGTTTTAAGTCAGTAAGTTTGTGGTAATCTATTAAGCAGCAACAGAAAACTAGTACAGGCTTCTATTTCCTGTAGGCTAGAAATAAAAATAGTACATACCTTATGCCGTGTTATGAAGTTAAAAGAAGTTAACATATGTAATATGCTTAAAATAGAGACCCTAGGTCTATTTCTGAGGCAAGATGCCTCAGAAACTTGCAGAATCTAAGGCAGGGCTTATCCCTGCCCATCAATGAAAAATGAATGCTAAAGTAAATTATGAAATGTCATTAATAAACATACTAGTTCACATGCTATTTTTTGTTAAAGGCCTTGACTAAAATTATGGAAACTACCACATATTGACCTTGACAATCAAAATTATGAAATTCTCCAATGATTATTGATGGGAGCCACTCTGAGGGTGTTTCCTATGCCTCACTCCATTCACCAAGGCAGAAACAGCTCTGCTTTATGGCACCTTAGCAGTCAAGGTTTCATGTCATTGGAACAGGCCAACTGCTAAAGGTGGGCACCAGACTTCTCAAGATTTTCTCCAGGGAATTTAGAACCATTGGCATTCCAATTCAATCTACTCACTACATCAATTGACTACAAGTATACAGCTAACGTGATAAAAAAAAATAAGATGTTAATTACCCTATCATTCAAATAGCAGGAGGATCTATGAATTAGTAGCATGTACCCCAAAACAACAATAATGGTGCTGATATTTATTCTGCTCCTGTATTGTTTATAAACTTATTATGGTATAAAACTACAAGAGTTTAATCAGACATCACAGGAAGTCTGTAAAAAAGGGTGAAACAATTAAGAAGAGTATGTGAAATATGGATGAGGCCACTGCCATTGATGTTGAAACTCTAAGTGCATAATGTACCTTGAAATAATAGCTAATTATTATATTAAAATGTATTATTATCAAGATCTAAAGTTTTAAGATAACACAATCAGAACATGTTGAAGAAAAAAAAAACTAAATGTTTCCATTCATCTCAGACTTAACGAAATTCCATGAAACATAGTGGGAAATGTTGGGATACTTCTTTGCAGGTTCTCCGCCAAATAGTAAGAGATTTAAAGCCACATTCCACAGAAGAGATAGTTACCTTTCCTGAAACAGTAATCATAGTTCAAATAATATCCAGAATACACTATGATACCAAACTGAAATGCATGTCTTAGCAAATATTACTATAAGAAACATAGCAAACTTGCTGAAGAAACATGTATTAAAGCTAATTGTGAATTGTGAGGAGTTTGCCACTGAACAGTTAAATAAATGCATGGGTTTTGTATATGTTTCAGTTTATAGTACTTGCTAGATTCTTTCAAAACTAAAATAAAAACAGAATTCTGGGTTTTTTTAACTTCTTCAGGAAACACTGTATAAGATGTATTACATAAGATGTGCTAGATTATCTTTTAAAAGAAAATAATTTTTAAAAACAATAGTTATAAAAATTCCATATAATAGTATCTACTATTATATGGCAGCGTTAAATAAACTTTAAATAGGTTATGAATTCAGTTACATATACAGAACTACAAATGAAATTCATTTACTACATCCCTTAGTTGAGGCAGAAAAGCGCAAAATGCTAATGATACCTCAATATGGCTAACATCATTTAAAAGACTTTAGAACATAACTTCTGGTTATGCGAACCGTAGCTTTCAGTAAAATAATATTCCTTCCAAGTACAACTAGCAAAATTGTGTAAAATTTAAAAAACTCAATTGCAAGCATCACACCAAAAAGCTAGAACTTAAGTTTCAAATGTTCCAGACAAAATGGAAGGGCGGAGAAGTAAAACTAAAAATGTTTTCTGCTTTTTCTCTTTGAGGTATTTGCTGATTCATGATCAGAACAAGACTAGAAGCTAAAAAGGCCAGAAGAATGTGCAGGCCTGCAGGCTGAGAAGCTAGGCAGAACTATCAGCAGTCTCATTGCGTTAGGGAGACAAAAATTTAATTTCAGAGCTCATCAAGGACATGAAGTCCCAGCAAATACCCTGGCTCTCAAATACAACCTTTGAAGGACAACATCCTGGGAGTAAACTAAAAACAGTCAAGGCTTTTAAAACACTACAGTCCAGTCTAGACTCATTTCTATCCCTGATTGGAGTAAGGTGATTTTCCCGTACTCTAACTGCCTACCATAACCTAAAATTAATTATTTCTATGAACATATTCTTCTGGTCATACAAAATGTCTAGCATTAAATTAAAAAGTATGGAATGTTCCTAACACAAAGAAATGATAAAGGCTTGAGGCAATGGATACCCCAATTACCCTGATTTGATTATTATACATTGTATGCCTGTATCAAAGCATCGCATGTACCCCGTAAATATAGACAACCATTATGTACCTGTAAGAATTAAAAATAAAAATTAATAAAATAAAATAATACCTTCCGTCTTCAGGCCATTAGTCATTATTGTTACTAATATTAGTTACTAAGAAACAAAAATAAAAGGCAAAAAATTACAATGCATGCCAAGAAGCATTATTAAGAATATAAAATAGGATATAGAAACAAACCAACAAGTGATGCAGGCATTAGATTTATCAAACACACACTTTAAATCAGCTATAATTAATGTACAAAAAAAGATAAGAGAATTTTAGAGAAAAAGTAGACAGTATTTTAAAAATCAAATAGAAATTTTATCTAAAATTGACAATTCAACAGATCATTAGATTGGGCTCCCCTGAACAAATGATATTACTGAACAGGAAGATAGAAAATATGCAAATTAAAGGATAAAAACATTTTAAAATGTATAAAACAACATAAGTTATGTATGGGAGATATTTAAAAATTCTAAAATACACATGATCAGTGTCCTCAATTGATAACACAAAGAATGAGGTGGAAGCAATATTGAAGAGATGTTTGCCTATAATCTTCAAAATCGGATGGAGGCTGTCAACCCATACATTCAAGAAGTTTCATAAACACTAAGAAGAAAAAAAAAACCTTAAATCTACACTTAGTCACATAATTGCAAACTGTTAAACACCAAAGATAGAAAAATCTTAAAGATAGCCAAAGAAAACAGGCAGCTTCGAAGAAAGAAAACAAGATTGGGCTGGTTTACTGACAGAAACGATGGCAGTTAAAAGACAATAAAAATATATATTTATGGTGCCAAAAACAAAGTGCCAAACTAGAATAATATAGCAATTGAAAATACCCTTCAGAAACAAAGGTAAAATGAATATGCTGCAGACAAATACAAATTAAGAAAATTCACCACCATCAGACTTTCCTAAAATAATTACTCAAGGAAATTCCTTAGGCTAAAGGAGAATATTCCTAAACAGAAACACAAAATGCAAGAAGGAATAAAGGGTGGCAGTGTTGTAGAAAAAACCAGGTTCTTGTCACATGACCAGAAAGGATTAGGTGCGCAGACACATTGAAGGGTGATTAGAGAGGAATGTATTGGGCAAAAAGGAAAAAAAAAAATCTCTCAGGAAAGTGAGACGGAGTCCTGCTAACAGGCCCGCCTCCTCACAGACTGATTCCCAGGTTACTACCCCTGCTGAACTTAAGAGAACAGCCTCCTCCCCTGCTTAAGGCAGGAATTCCCCATAGCGCCATCCACTTCCCTCAGTGCGCATGTCCAGCTACCATCCACTGTGGGCATGCCCTGACAAGCCCTGGGCAGGTTTCCTCATCTGCACAAAAGCATCTGATGTAAACACTTGTGGGTTGGGTCGGAGATTCTCTGGGGACCCATTTTTATCTGCCCAGGCATTTGGCTGTCTCAGCAGAAAGTTGTAAATATGTGGATAAATATAAATTAAAGTTGGCTATACAAAACAATAATAGTAACGTGCTACAGAGTTCATAATGTAATAAAAATATATGATGGCAATAATGTGAGAGGCAGAATGTAGATGAATGGGGTTAAACTATTGTAAGGTTTCTAAACTATTGTAAGGTTTCAGCATGATCAGAGAATTGATGAAAGTAATTTTATTAGACTACGGTAAGTCAGGGTAAGCATTAAATAACAATAAAATAAGATACGACAGACAAGGTAATAGAAATTGAAATAAAAACATAAAAATATTTGATGACTTCAACAGAAACATTATAGTAAGATAATGGCTATGACAACAGCATGATGAACATACTTGACACACTTGGTATATACAGACTACTATGCACATCAACTGGAGAATATGCATGCTTTTCACACACACATGTAACATTTACCAAAATTAGCAACATGCTGGGCTATAAAGCAAATTTTTGAAGAACCAAAACTATCCAGAGAATATTCTCTGATGAAATCATCCCCATGTGTCTGGCAATGAGGCAACATAATCTTAAATTGTTCCATGGATCAAGAATAAGTTGCAATGAAAAAACAAATAATTTTTGAACCTGATAGTAAATATCAGATATAATAAAATTTGTGGAGTGCAGTTAAAGTCATACTTAGAAAAAAAAAATTATAACATTTGATTAACATATTAGAACAGAAGAAAGGTTCAAAATTAATGATGTGAGAATTCAATTTAGGAATTTAGATAAAAATTCAACAAATTAACTCTCCCCCATAATAAAAAGTAAGGCAGTAGGAAGAAAACAATAAATTAGGAATAAAAATTAATGGAATAAAATCCAATTATTCAATACAGAAAATCAGTAACATGAAAGTTTTTTATCAAAGTATTAATAAAATGGATAAACTTTTAGGAAGATGGATCAGAAAAAAATAGAGTGAACATAAATTGCTGATAACAGAAATATACAAAAGAAGCACCCTCTCAGATCTTACAAATATTAAAAAGACAAGAGAAAATTATGACAATTTGGTTCTCTGGGGTGTTTTCTCTGACACCAACAACCTATTCTCTGATTCTCTAGATACTAGCTGGGTGTCCAAAACTTCAATCCAATTCTGACACTATCTACCCAGAGTTAGTACAGACTCCATAAAGTAAGGGGCTCGACAGGACAAGACTGTTCCCGCTTCCGACACCAGTTTCAAGCCCTGAGCCACCTGTACTTCTGATGAATCAGCTGTAAAGCAAGTGTTTCCACCACCCCTCCTCGGGTTTAATACTTTGCTAGAGCTGCTCACAGAACTTACTTATTTACACTTTTAAACTTACATTTACTGGTTTATTATAAAGGATACAATGCAGGAAGAACCAAATGGAAGCAATGCACATGGCAAGATACAGAGCGAGGGAGTCACACAGAGAGAGCCTCCTTACCCTCTTGGGTGCACCACCTTCCGAGCACCTCGGTGTGTTCACCCACCTGGAAGCTCTCTGAGCCTCACTGTCAAGAGTTTTTACTGAGCCCAATCTCCAGCTCCCTCCCCTCCACTCTTCCCAGAGGGTGGTGGAAGGGCCTGAAAGTTCCAACTCTCATGTCAACTTGGTCTTTCTACCCTGAGTCATCTCATTAGCACAGACTCAGGTGGGATGGATAAATTGGACTATATTTAAATTAAAAATATTTGTTCATCAAAATATGTGATTAACCAAGTGAAAAAACAAGCCACAAAATATATATTCATATATTTTAAAACTACAAATTAATATTATAATGGTAAAATCCCTACAGAAAAATAGGCAAAACACCTTAGCATGACCTTCATCTTGAGGATCTACAGAATCAATACATACATGAGAAGATGCTCAATTTTATTAATCATCATTACAATTAGCATATCAAAACCATTAATATGATACCACTACACATGCACCAGAGTGGTTAAAAAGAAACTAACTGAAAAATCCCAATTGTTGGCAAAAACCTGAAAGATTGAAGAGCTTATTACACTGCCAGTTGGAGTGTAAATTTGTATAATCACTTTGGAAAACTGTTTTGTTGTAGCTACCAGAGTTGAACACATGCATCCCCAATGACCCAGCTTTCCACTCTTCAGAAGCACTCAACAGAAATGCATACATTTGTCCACCAAGGGATATGTACAAAAATGTTGAGAGTAGCACTGATTGTAATAGCAAAAAAAAACTGAAATGTAGTGAATTGTGATATATTCATACAATGGCATACTATTTAGCAATGAGAATGAAGAAATCACAAATATATGACACAATGTTGAGAAAAACAGAAGCAAAATAGTACATACTGTATGATTCCACTTGTATAAGTTTCCAAAACAGACCAAATAAATGGATTTTTAACACCATAGTGTTAAAAATCAGAATGGTGGTTATCCCTGGGAAATGATGTTATGCTTCTTAATCTGTTGCTTCTTCATGGTTTTTACTTTGTGAAAAATTATCCGGTTGATTATTATGATTTTTATACTTTTCTGAATGTGTGTCAAACTCCAATAAAAAGTTAAAAAATATATTTATGATTTTTAAAAACGGGATAGAGCATATTTCCTTGAGGAAGTGAAGAATATGCCAACATAGTTAATATGCAAACTTGCAATTACTTTATATTTCATTGCTTTGAAGTCATTTTCATTTTCAACTCTTACTTTTTTTTTTTTTTTTTTTTTTTTTTTTTTGCAGTTGGGCTTTATCTTGAGCTGTGGCTGTGAAAATGCCAGATCCTAGCTACTAGAATATTCCTTAGGACATTTGCAAACATCCTTGGACTTAGTGGGAGGGATTTGAGGGAGAGGAGAAATACATCTAAACTAAGTCAGGTAACAGAAACTGCAGTTCAGCCCATGGCGTGCTTCTCTTCCTGATTGATCTTCTGGATAAGCAAGCACAATGGGGCAATGTCTTGTGACCAAGGGCAGAAAGCTGCCACCCCTCTGACTGTACAGAGAGCTGAGACACTAGGAGAGCCAGATACTCCACAGGCACCCCACAAATGTTAATGGCTAGTGGTTTGGAAAACAATGATAAGGGCTACCTGCCCTGAGGAGCACATTAGAGGAAGAAATTTCATTGCTCTCAGGCAGCCACTTAGCATTTTTCAAGTAGCAAAGTTAATCTAACATACAATTTCAGTTAGATTAATTTTAGATAAGGAGTCCGGCTACACCTTTTCAAAACTCATTTTCTAAGTTACGTGATTATCTTCTGTGTATTTCTAATCTGTGTTTCTATGCGCATGCTACATGGTAATTGTGCACAGGAGCAAAAAGTACAGGAAAAGCACAGACCAAGAGTCAAAAGACAGAGGCTTTAGTCTCAGACTTGCCACATGCTAGCTAGGTGACCTCAAGCAATTAATTCATTTGACCTTTCTAGGCCTCAGTAATTCATTGGTAATATAAGAGGTCTCAACTACACAATTTTTTAAAAAATTGTATATATAAGTCATGCATCTCTTAATGACAGAGATACATTCTGAGAAATGCAATATTAGGCTATTTCATCATTTTACAAACATTGTAGAGTGTACTTACATAAACCTAGATGGTATAGCCTACTACACACCTAACCTTTTGCTCCTAGGCTACAAGCCTGTACAGCATGTCACTGTACTGAATGTTATCGGCAATTGTAACAGAATGGTAAGTATTTGTATATCTAAACATATCTGAACATAGAAAAGGTAAGGTGAACATATGGTATTGTAATCTTATGGGGCGACTCACATATCTGATCCCTCGCGTATCTGAAACATTACATGGTACATGACTGTATTTAAGATGTACAACCTGATGATTTAGTATACATATACACCATGAAATTATCACCACAATCAAGATAAGTAACATAGTCATCACATAGTTTTGCTGCTGCTCTTGATTTTTTGTGGTGAGAACATTTAGGATCTATCTCTTAGGAAATTTTAAGTATACAGTACAGTAGTGTTTCCTATGTCAACTATACAATTTCTAGGGTTTCTTCTAGCACTAATATTTTCTGTTAACCAAACCTCCAATCCTCTAGCACCTGTATTCATTCTTTATGGATGCCATAACTGCACCAGAAATTGAACGGCTCACAACAACTGAAGTTTACTGCCTCACAGTTCTGAAGGAAGTCCGAGATCAAGATGTCGGCAGGATTGCTTCCTTTTTTTTTTTTTTTTTGAGACGGAGTCTCGCTCTGTCTCCCAGGCTGGAGTGCAGTGGCGCGATCTCGGCTCACTGCAAGCTCCGCCTCCCGGGTTCACGCCATTCTCCTGCCTCAGCCTCCCGAGTAGCTGGGACTACAGGCGCCCGCTACCACGCCCGGCTAATTTTTTGTATTTTTAGTAGAGACGGGGTTTCACCGTGTTAGCCAGGATGGTCTCGATCTCCTGACCTCGTGATCCGCCCGCCTCGGCCTCCCAAAGTGCTGGGATTACAGGCGTGAGCCACCGCGCCCGGCCGATTGCTTCCTTTTAAGGACTGTGAGGGGAAATCTGTTCCAGGGCTCTCCCCTGGCTTCTGGTAATTTGCTAGCAATCTTTTATATTCTTTGGGGCTTGTAGATGCATCACCCCAGTCTCTGCTTTTATCCTCACGTGCTGTTTTCCCTGTGTGTGCTTCCAACTCTATGGACAAATTTTCCCCTTTTTTCAGTCATATTGGATTAGGTCCTATCCTAATAGCCTCACCTTAACTAATTTCATCTTCAAGGACCTTATTTCCAGATAAAGTCACATTCACAGGTACTGGGGTTTGCAACTTTTATGTATTTTGGGGGGTACAAAATTCAACCCATAATAGCATCCATGGTTATAACTAAATAGTAATTTAGTCTAGGAAAATTACTCCATACGAATCCACCCCTAGTATCTCCTCTAAGTCCAATCTAGGGGTTAACGGTCTTGTCTCCCAAAGCCACTGTGCCCACCTGATAGTAACCCTCACCTGCCACCTGGGTTACCTGTTATTATGATCTGCCCAGTGATTACACTTCCCAGATTTCATAATAATGACCACCTGTGGCTTCCACACCTTGGGGGCAGTATGCATAAGACCAAGGCTTTCTGCTTCTTCCTGCCTCCTTCACCTGCAGTCACCCCAACCCGTCATCCCATACAAGTGCACACACTGCACCTGTCATACCATCGCTCTCATAAGGGGAAGATGAGACCAGCTCAGTGGACCCGGAGCCATACATAGCTCCCAGCATGTCATTCAGGGGACCTGCCCATGCTGTTCATGCGGCAGCTTGAGCTGTGAAACAACACTTTAGGCCCAGCACATTTTCCCCTACCAGGTCATTCTAACATAATTATGTAGATTCAGCCATAGATTTAAGTTTTGTCAAGTATTCTTAAGACATTGTTGATTGGTTGGTTTTTTTGTTTGTTCCTAACAGACCAGGTGAAATGCTAATGCTGTGTCCTCTTCCCACAAAGTCAATCAGAACATGCTCATGAGTGACAGGATGAGCAAAGGAACAAAAGTTTCAGAAACAAACCAAACAAGGTTTTATATTACCTCTTTTTTATTTAAAGGTGAATTATGGTGAAAATCTAAGTTCTCTCATCTTACAACCTTCCATAAATTAGGATCAATGGAAAGTGCTGCTACCAGCAATTATGTGAACCACTACAGACAGTAAGTTGATTATGAAAGAAAAAAAGCCTAATTTTTAATTAGAAAGAAAACTTCAATTGTGCCCAACACTTGTACTCACAAGTCAGACATGAAATGACTTCAGATCAGCAGCTATTTAATTTCATCCAATCTCTAGCAAGCAGCTTGGGATATTATTTGCAAGTACAACTTTTTTGCATTATGGAATGAGAGAGCCCTAATTTCCCAAAGAACAAACATGATATATTTTTGGCATCATTTCAATGTCAAAGAGACTTTTGGGAATAACTAGGAAGTTGATGGCATTTTTACATTTTCCAGTTACATTTCTAAAACCTCAGTTGTTTCCTCATTTTCATTTCCAGAATCTTAATGGAAAGTTTATTTAAAACATTGTCCCTGCCCCCTTGACATTTGAAAAAAAAAATCTCAAGGCAGAAAATAATATATTATAACATTTCAAAGGAAAAATTGACATATTTTTGGACCTTGACATGATCCAGTTATCTGGTAACCAAACAAGGAAGTCAGCCAAAATATCCATAATGTAGAGTTTCAGGCAGTCTTCATGACAGGTTCAGCAGGGTGTATCACAATGTGAGCAGACCATCAGGAATGGGGGGATTCGGCCATCCAGGCTGATGGTTCCCATCATGAGAGCACTGGATATAGGACATGGGGCTTGGGCTGCAGTCAAAGGTTCCCAGGCTCAGAAGAGATGCTTATAGGAGAAAGGGAATACCTTGCATTTAGAAAGAAAAAAGTAGTAGGGAGATTACCAAAGACAGATGCTTGGCATAGGAAAACAAAACAAAACAAAAACCAGATAGACCCAATGACAGAAAATGAAACACAAAATCAGGGCTAGGCAAGAGGCAAGACTGATGGCTGCCGAGTCCAGGTGGGGTCAGCATTGACCATAAAGACCAAGGTTATAGTAATAAGCAACTGGGAATCTGGGACACCAGCTATAGAAAGAAGAGACTCCCAGGCTGGGCTGTCAGAGGATCTGGTAGTAACTGATTCGGACATCCAGGGAAACAAGATAGGAACCCAAGCCAAGACACACAGTCATCTCAGAGCTTGGAAAGCCCTCTAAGCATTTCTCTTTTTAGTTCCAGTTGCAGTTGCTTCCTTCTCCCTCTTACTGTCTCATCATGTGCCCTTATCACCTTCCTTCTATCAATTATTGTTTTTTGTTTTTGTTTTCGTTTTTGAGACAGGGTCTCACTTTGTCACCCAGGCTGGAGTGCAGTGGCACAATCTCATCTCACTGCAGACTCAACCTCCAAGAATCAAGCCATCCTCCCACCTCAGACTCCCAAGTAGCTGGAACTGTAAGTGCTCACCATTGCACCCAGCTTTTTTTTTTTTTCTTTTAGTAGAGATGAGGTCTTGCTATGTTGCCCAGGCTGACATACTCCTGAGCTCAAGCTCAAACTCCTGAGCTCACGCCATCCTCCTACATGCCCTTTTCTTTGTCCTTTGGCTCTATTATTAAACATTTAATTTCTCTTTCCTTTCTTTCATTTCCCTTTTTTTCCCCACCACCTTCTCCTCTCTCCTCTAGTTTCCCTGCAGTCTCTGTCTGCCAGTCTCGCCCTCCCCCATACCATTCATCTCCCTCCCCCAATCCTGCAGTCTCCTGTTACTCTCACATTAAATTACATATTTCTCTTAATTTAACGTAGTTAGCCAATGAAACTTTAAAACCCCAAATTTTAACTTTAAAAGAATATCTTTAGCTGTTTATATTTCTTTCTCTTTTAATAAAAATATAAATGCAAACAAATTATTTTCCTTTTACATGACTTGGGATTTTTTTTTTTCCAAGCCGGTCAGTGATCCTTAATAGGAGAGGGGAAAAAAAGTTTCTCCCTTCTTATTTTCAATTTCATAGGACATCATTTGAAAATGCATCGCTAACAATGAAATATTTTGTACATTATTAAATTTTATCATCTCGTTGATTTATTATCTTTGTTACACGGAGACAGAGAAGATGAGAATCTAACCTACTATTATAAATGGTAACAATTATATTCACCTAAGCTAGGGTTTCTTAAAACATCACAGTTAAAGGAAATGATCATCTAACCCAATCATAGCAGTGGCTATAGAACCCATGATAACAAAAAGCAATCACTAAGCCAATAATAAGTTCTTGGGATAAATTGTTTCCACAGCACTGACCAGCAGTTCATTTCAACACAATAGGAGCTCATTCCCAAACAATGTAGGACAGGTAAAATGTGGTTATTGCACATTCTTTGTTCACCCAGATCTCTATGTGTTTTCTGACCTCTAATACTAAAATTGCAATTGAGGTCCATATTCTGCATCATCAGCTCGGCATTAGCAAGCAGGAAAAGAAAAAAGAAAGACGACCACAGATCTGAAGAATGTATTGTTTGCCATAAGCATTTGCATCAATGAGGCTGAGCAGCTGTCTCAAAGCTCTTATGATATCACCATCTGTAACTCAAAGGGAAAAACCAGTATCTCAGATTTTTCAAAGGGTAAAGGGGGTACAATTGTATTTATTAGGTGTTCAAAAGCTTTGACAAGAGAGGCCTGTCAGATGTTATCAGCATGTGCCAGTTGGCATGCAGATTATGGACATATTGTCCATTTAGGCTGTCAGCCTACAAGTCTCAACCAATGTTTGCAAACATGCACAGCAAAAGCCAGTCGTTGTTGTCACAATGTCAGGAATATTGCTCAGAGACTGATGTCCGCACTGTTTAAAATTTATATGGCAATATACTTCGCAAGAGAAACAGACATTTCAAGAAAAAATACATAGACTAGCATTGGATGTGGTTTATGCATGTGGACCATGCATTATTTTACATGACTATCTTGATAACATAAAAATTTTCCTACTGTTTTTGCTTTAGAGTAATTCTTTCTCTGTACTTTCCCTTCTCTGTTTGATAACCTCAATCCTCATTCCTTCCTTGTGGGCCCAGTTCTACAGTTTCATGGAATTTCTCATATTGCTGATAAAAAGCATTCCAAAAAATTCAGCAGACTAACACATTTTAGTACTTGCATGTTATTTTATAATACAGAGATATGAAAGAAGATCCCAATAAATAAAGGCATACAAAAATGGTTTGGGAGGGAAAACTGTTTTATAAAAGATATCAATTCTTCCCAAAAATATACTGCAAGACAATTCCAATGAAAGTCACAAAGAGTTTTCTTCCCCTTTTTGAATTTCTGAAAAAATTATTCCAAGGTATATTAAGAAGAATAAATAGACAAAAATTACTAACATTTTTTAATGGCATTAAGGAATAATTTCTCTACAGCAAATTAAAATGTGTTCTTTAGCTACGACAATTAAAACTAATGTGATGCTTGAGCTAGAATAGACAGATGAACAATGGAACAGACTATTGAGATGGTAAATTTCATGCTGGCAGAGTCCACATGTGTTTTATTCATGACTGTTTCATTCATACTGATATCTCCGCAGTGCTTGGAACATAGTAAGCATTTGTAGAATTAATGAACTAGCACAACAAAGGCAATATAAATAGTCTCAGAATACAAACACACACACACAACATATGAGAAAGATTCCACCATCAGTGAATGAAAAACAAATGTGTAATCAAAAAGTATGGAGAAAATTGTCACTTAGGAAAATAATATGCTGTTTTAATCATCACCTCACAGAATACATGAACAGAATTTGACTTTATAATGAAGGTGTTAAAAAGAATTCATTAAAAAAAGCAAACATAGGTGACTATAAATTTGATCTTTAGATTGCAGGTAGGAGACTCTTAGAGGAAAGGGAGGAGGACTTTCCATGTTTAAAAGTAACGTCAGATATCACAAAGGAAAATGTATTTCCACTACCAGACTTCAGGGCCTCTGTATGGTCATGTACCTTATACACAACACAACTTCTAAGGCAGTCATTCACAAGGAAATGGCACCCCCTGGAGGTAACATTATATCTTTGTTGGACCCCCACACTGTGACAGTAATTTTGGTCTCCTGTTCGCAAGATTTTAGAATTTACACATCTCATGATATGAGTCTACACCATGGAAAAAGGTAATATCTTGTCTCACGCTCAGCCCCCAGATGGCTTAGATCAGTGGTCTCAAGGTGTTGTCTCCAGACCAAAAGCATCAGCATCACGGTATCCACACCAGACCTATACAGAAACAAAAACTCCAGGGTGGGGACCCGCTCCTGTGTTTAACAGCCCCTCTAGGCAATGCTGTTGTGTGCTAAAGTCTGAGAACCACTGGTTTAGATGAAACGAACTACCATCCACATTACAACTAAATCCATGACTTCTTGGTTCAACTCTACTTTCATTGCCATCGTGAGCAGCATGTAACATTTTCACACCCAGTGGTCATTTTCTTCCACTGACAGCCCTTCATCCCATCAGCTCTTGAAAATTCTATTTTGATCTGGATATTCTCACTATGTTGCTTTCTGGGAAATTTTCTACAATTCAATATGTCCAAGATCCAGGATCCATAAATCAAAGGTGAGAACATTAATAGCATCTAAGTCCTACATATCATGTAAAGACACATTGAAACACTTCAACTCTAAATTTGCCCCAATCATAAGCTGTCACTAAAAAAAATTCTAAGAAAAAGGGAGAGAATGTAATATATCACCTAGACGCCTTAGAAATATATTAAGAAATGATAGATTATGCCAAATGATGGTGACCATTTTCCAAAAGAACTAAAGGAAGAGAGAAAGGCAGGGATCATACTGATTATAACAAGCTTGAGGTTTATCTATCCCTAAATTTTGCCCCAAGCTGTTCATTTTATCACCATTAGTACATTACATCGATACATATAATTAGTAAGAAGACTTCCAGATCATCAACAGGAAAGTGTTTGAAGGTCAGGAGTTGACAATTCACAGAAGAGGAGATTAAAAGAGCTATGTGATGGCTAATACTGAGTGTCAACTTGATTGGATTGAAGGATGCAAAGTATTATTCCTGGGTGTGTCCGAGAGGGTGTTGCCAAAGGAGATTAACATTGAGTCAGTGGCCTGAGAGAGACAGACCCATCCTCAATCTGGGTGGGCACCATCTAATCAGCTGCCAGCCTGGCTAGTATAAAGCAGGCAGAAGAAGTTGGAGAGAGCAGAATTGCTGAGTCTTCCAGCCTCCATCTTTCTCCCGTGCTAGATGCTCCTTGCCCTCAAATATCAGACTTTAGGTTCTTCAGCATTTGGACTCTTGGAGTCACACCAGTGGTTTCCGAGGGGCTCTCAGGCCTTTGGCCACAGACTGAAGGCTGCACTGTCAGCTTCCCTACTTTTGAGGTTTTGGGACTTCAACTGGCTTCCTTGCTCCTCAACTTGCAGATGGCCTATTGCGGGACTTCACCTTGTGATCGTGTGAATCAATACTCCTTAATAAGCTCCCCTTCATATATACATCTATCCTATTAGTTCTGTCCCTCTAGAGAACCCTAATACAAGCTGATAGATGAATTAGCTAATAGATGAAAGAATTAAGTCTCTTTAGTAATAAAAGAAAAATAAAGCTATACAATTCAGTATTTATTAAATAGTCAGAGATTAGGAAAAACAGTAACACTCAATGCTAAAAATATAAGTATCAAATTATCACAAATATTTAAAAGGAAAGTTGGCAAGCTACATTCAGAACTTTAAAATGCTTAATCTTTCTGACTCGAGAATTTATTCCAGGTCTCTGTTCTAAAGAGATGAACAGAAATACACACAAAGATTCATAAAAATGTTTACCTTAACTTTATTTCTAATAGCATAAATTGGAAATAATCCAATTGTCAAATTATAATAATATAGGGGAAGGTTCAGAAAATTACTTATGAAAATGCAGAATATTGAATTGAAAATATATTATGAGTTCAACTATATAAAATATAATAAACATGCATCTACCAAAATGTTAGCAGTGTTCATTTATAGAGAAAATTACAGGTAAGTTTAAAATTTTTCAATATTTCAAAATATTTTGTAATGAATTAAAATGCCATGACATTTACCAGAAAAAGAAATTCCTAAGGACATTACATGAATATCACATTTGAAATATTTGGGAGCTATATGAAGTTGTATGTTCTTTCTTAATATCTATAAATCTCAATAACCTTTAGTAAGCTTTATCAACACAATTATTCCATTAAATTTAGTGTTAATTAAATCTCTATAAAGAAAGTATAGTTTTTCCATTGACTTGCAATATGAAGTCAGCGATGTATTTAGATGGCAAAACTCTTCTATTACCTACAATTAAATTTTTTTAAAGCCCACAAGTGTACTGGCTGTGGTTGGAAAAGAAGATCCATCAACTACTCTGGCAATATTCTGTGAGCCATGATAGCAATGTCTTCTTTTGCCACCTCATCAACTCTCTAGGATAATTTCCTCATGACTGGGAATGTCTGTCAGACTTCCTTTACCTTTCGTGGTAAATTTACAGTATCAAAAAGATAAAAGGTAGTAACATATTTTACGAACAACTAGGTAGCCCTCCTTTAAATCCTTTTAATCTATGGTTTCAAATAAAATCTGAAAAAAAAGAAAAAAATTATTTGTCCATTTTAGAACGGGCAAAGGCCAAATAGATTTTGAAACTTTTTGGCATAATACTGTAGAAAAAAATTGTTTTAAATGGAATCCCAGATCAGGGCCAAAGGTGGGCATATTCTTCTACAAAGAATCCCAATTCTATTTTCTAGGGCAACTAACCCATTTCAGATAGTTTTCACTTCCCCCCCAGACACTGGTTCTCTTCATTCAAATGCAGTATTTGCTGTAACAGACATATACCTGCCTAGTTCACTGAATGGCGTGCAACTGATCAACACTGTACAGGTTTAAACACAGGCAAGTTGCTATTGGACTTGTATTAAGGATGTGGATAAGATGTAAAGCAAACACCAGAGAAAGTATATTCAGTAATCTAGCACACATCCACCTATGCAGCCTCTTCTAAAGTTAGAGTTGGGAAGAGGCAAGGTGAGCTGATCAATGTAATAAGGCACGGTGAACACCTTTAATTTAACAAGCAGCATATTTAACTCACCTCAACATGCCCAATTTGTGTATACCCGTGAATATCAAGCTCAGAGCATGGTATTTCCTCCGAGTGAACTCTCTCTAAGCCTCTGACTTCTGGTTTATGAGAGGTGAGCAATCCTGCCATCACTATACAACTTGATTGGAAAATTTAGGACTCACATTTGTAGCAGGTATCAACCTTTACAACCATGGATATAACTGCATAAGTACATAAGTGTACGTCCCTATTTTTGTGTAGTACTTGCATCTCAAGTTGTCATTTCTGCTACTGAGTCACTTTCATGATTGACTCGGTCTTTCTTGGATACCTACTCAATCTTGTCTCCTCATCCTTTTCCTGAGAGAAGTGGTTGGGAATACTAGGTAAGCCCACGATCCTGACACTGCCTGCATTCAAATACCAGCAGTCACTTCACTGCGGTGGAAATTTGAACAAATTATTTTACTTCTCTTTCTTCAGATTCACCCTCTGTCAAATGGAAATGATAATAATTGTCACCCACCTTACAGGGCTGTTTGGAAGACTAAATGAGTTATTAGATGTTAACCGTGCCTTGCCCATGGTAGATGTTATGAGAATGTTAGCTGCTGTTCTTACTGCTGAATTAAGTCCCTAGAGCTTCTATTCTACTGTCATATTGGTCTTTCTCATCTGAAACTCCTCCTTGGTATTATAGGGCCACCCACTGCTGATGTAAATCAACCTATTTTTCACTCAGTGGCCTTTGTTCCAGGCAGGACCACAGAAGTTACCCACACACCAGGCCTCTCCAGTTCCATAGCTCACCCTCAGCCTCTTCTGAATTTACAAGAGTTGCAGCTGTGAAAGTTGTCAGAATCAAAATGGAGTCACTCGTGTCAAACCCTGGCAAAATGGAGCCAGGGCCATGATGGGAGGGCTCTCACACAGGGCTGGCCCAATAACAAAAACTGCTACAAGAAACTTTTCCAAGCCTTAATTGCTACATGAGTCACACATGGACAACAGCACAAGGAGAGTTGGCCTCTTAAACAAAAACACTCACCAGATCCACTGTTGTGCAAGCCCCTTCCAAGAAAACAGCCTGCTGTGACTTTAAGATGACAAGTTTTACCTAGCAATGCCGCCACTCACCAATCAGAGCTCACCAGCTCCTGGAAGACATCACCAGAACCAATGAATTTTCTTTCAAAACAACTTGCATAACCCCCTCTTTCCCCCAATAAAACCCTAACTTTCCCTTTGGTCTTAGGACTTATGAGAGGCCATCCAGGTCTGGGCATGTGCCCCAAATTGCAAATCTTTTTTTTTTTTTAAACTGCTTTAAAAAGCCTTTATTATTTTTCATTACCAAGCAATGTGAACATCAGGTGCCCTCTTATTTTATTCCTGAGACTTACCCCACTCCCGATCTTTTTCTCAATTTTGATCTTTGCCAGGGAAGGTCAAGGATTGGGTGAGATTTCAAGAATGAGGTCAGGGAGGAATATATAATATATTGATATGATATATAATCTATTAATTATCAAAATATTTAAAACTTTCCTATACTTCACTTTCACTGAAGCTTAATTGTCATGTTTTCACTTTTTTCTGGTGTATCTCATTTTATCAGCTCAAATGCAAAATTCTCAAAATCAAATATAATCATTTCCTCTCAGAATGAGCCATTATTTCCTAATTAATACAGAGCTTTGAAATGAATATAATCAAAGCATAGGCCTATACCATATCAATGTACAATGACCAAAGCCTGGTTGGCCTTTTAAAATGTTGACAAAAGTGTATCCCACAGTTGCAGATCTCATTTGACCTTATTCAAGTCATTTCCCCAAAAGTAACTTTATTTCTTTCATATGGTGACTATAGAGTACCACAAAATTAAGAATGAGGGTACAAGTTTTAACCCATATAAACCATTAACATGAAAACTACAGTAAAACTTATTGGATTTGAACTAAAGTAAAACTTACAGTAAAAATTCCCTGAATTTGTTTACTGTGAAAGAATGAAATAAAATCTGCTGGGAATGGGCTAATACATAAACAAATACATGTAGCTAGATAAGAATATTTATAATTACTTTTTAAACTATTGGGGAATATTCAAATTTAATGTGGATTTCCAATTACAACCGACATTTGTTATGACGAACGTGTGCTAGGGTATTTTTTTTTAATTTATTTATTTATTATTATTATACTTTAAGTTTTAGGGTACATGTGCACAATGTGCAGGTTAGTTACATATGTATACATGTGCCATGCTGGTGCGCTGCACCCACTAACTCGTCATGTAGCATTAGGTATATCTCCCAATGCTATCCCTCCCCCCTCCCCCCACCCCACAACAGTCCCCAGAGTGTGATGTTCCCCTTCCTGTGTCCATGTGTTCTCATTGTTCAATTCCCACCTATGAGTGAGAATATGCGGTGTCTGGTTTTTTGTTCTTGCGATAGTTTACTGAGAATGATGATTTCCAATTTCATCCATGTCCCTACAAAGGACAAGAATTCATCATTTTTTATGGCTGCATAGTATTCCATGGTGTATATGTGCCACATTTTCCTAATCCAGTCTATCATTGTTGGACATCCCAAATTGCAATTCTATCATTTGTGTATTCCCAAATAAAACCTTTGGCTTAGAGATTAGTCTTTACATTCTTATTTGATATTGATACAACAATGTCAGACACTCTGCAGTCTCATGTCACTTCAGGATTTCAGGAGATATGTGGTGGTGGTTGGTGGGGGGGTTCATTCCATAGTCTCTTTCTTGGCCTAAAATGCCACATCATCATTTTCTATTTCCACCCTACTGACATACATACATATATACGTATATGTGTGTGTGTGTGTGTGTATGTATGTGTGTGTGTGTGTATATATATACACACACTAACTTATTTGTAATCATTTCACTATATACATATACATATATATGTATGTATATAGTACACTATATATGTATGTATATAGTACACTATATGTATGTATATAGTACACTATATATGTATGTATATAGTACACTATATATGTATGTGTATATAGTACACTATATATGTATGTATATAGTACACTATATATGTATGTATATAGTACACTATATATGTATGTATACAGTACACTATATATGTATGTATACAGTACACTATATATGTATGTATACAGTACACTATATATGTATGTATATAGTACACTATATATGTATGTATATAGTACACTATATGTGTGTATATAGTACACTATATATGTATGTATATAGTACACTATATATGTATGTATACAGTACACTATATATGTATGTATATAGTACACTATATATGTGTATGTATATAGTACACTATATATGCATGTATATATGTACACTATATATGCATGTATATATAGTACACTATATGTGTATATATGTACACCATATATGTATATATATAGTACACTATATATGTGTATATATGTACACTATATATGTGTATATATATGTACACTATATATAGTATATATATAGTGAAATGATTACCACAATTAAGTTAGTTAACACATTTATCACCTCACCCATGATTAAGTTAGTTAACACATCTATCATCTCACCTAGTTATTTTTTTGGCTTTTGTCTTTTGGTGGGAACATTTAAGATCTAATTTCTTAGCAAATTTTAAGTATACAATACAGTATTGTTAACTATAGTCACCATTCTATATATTAGATCTACAAAACTTATAAATAAAAGTTTGTACTCTCTGAACAACATCTCCCCATTTTCCCCTCAATCCCCAGGCCCTGATATATATATATATATATATATATATATATATATATATATATATATCTCCCCAGGCCCTGATATATATATATACACACACACACACACACACACACACACACACACAATGATGGTATACACATATATATTATATATATATACACACACATTGATATATATATCAATAAATGATGGTGTGTATATATAGTTACATATATATATATATATAATCATTTCTTTATCTGTTCATCTTGCTGATGAAGCAAACTTTTTATATATAGGGCCAAACAGTAAATGTTTCAGGCCTTGCAAGCTATACCATACCTATTACAACTACTCTACTTTGTCATTATAGCAGGAAAACAGCTATAATAGCGGTAAGTAAATGGGCATGGCTGTTTTCCAGTAAAGCTCAATTTACAAACACAGTCAGCAGGTAGGATTTGACCTGCCAGGCATAGTTTGCCAACCCTGATCAAGAACAGAAACTCATTGAGAAGGAAGATTATACCTGAATCTTCTTACACAGATAATTTGCCACCTTCCATTCATAGAAAACCGGTGATGTTTGTATAAAAATAAATAAGTGAAAAAAAGAATAAGTGAATTAATATGCTTCCACCTAATACATCTACACTTGTCTTTTAAAGTCAATTATCTGGTTTTCAGAGGACTTGATTGCATCTTTTAGAGTTTAGGTCTGTAAGCACACTTCCTCCTAGGTTTTCTACAAGTTATATTTAGTCTCTTTTTAATTTGATTTTCAAAACCTTGTCAGGGCTGAACCAGAAGTCTAAGAAAGTGCTGAGCCCTGGTGCCAGCCCTGACAAAAAAAGCTTTTGGATCTTGGGAAATCAGCTTCCATCAAGCCTTCAGAGATAACTCCAGCTCTAACCCGAAGGAAAACCAAGGAGTCTCACAAGTGACTTTCTCTACTTTTCCTAATGTGTACCACAGACACATGGAACTAAACTTTCTCTGGCAGCCTGGGACACCTTGGGGCTTAGAAAGCTCTCCTTGGTGTAGAAGGGGCCAGGAAAGACTAAAGCACCTTCAGATTTTAAAAGGCTGTGAATACCAACTAGGAGTGATAGAGCCAGCTGTCCACGGACCCTGGTTCCTGGCCTCTCGTCATTGCATCAGCCTGCCTCACCTCCTCCGGTGGCTGTCTTTCCCATTTACAACCCCATCCATAATTTGAGTTGTTATTCAAGCCCTATGTTCAAAATCCCCAGAATCACAGGGCATCAGCCCCAGTCAATATCACCTCTTCATTCAATTCTGCAAGTGACCATGTGGCCTGAAGACCCCTGGGAACCAGGCCATCCCACTTGTTCTGAATCCACTAGTTTTCGTGTTAATATCCTCACCCCCAACTATGCACCAGCCACACTACAGCCAGGAGCAAGGATGACATTCAAACTGCCAGTCACGGTCTCCAGCCTTTTGTGGCTATTCCTGGCATTTTTTGGGCCCAGCTGCAGATGGATGACCCCCTCCCTGTGTCAATAAACCTAAGTAAAGGAAAGGCTTCAGGGTGTCTGTCTAGGAGCCTTTCTCCTAGCAAGATCGGCTGTCTCTTTGGTCTCTCTCATCTCCTCTCCTCATAGCTAAAAGAACAAAATCAGATTTCAGTGCAATAGCTCTATCTCTATGTCACAAAGAATACACATCAAGGGTTATTATTATTTAGTTCTTTAAAAACTGTCATTTTCCAGTCAGAGCGGGGGCTTTTTTGATTCCCTACTTAAGACGAAAGCAACCTCTTTCTCTACTTTTCCTAATGTGTTCTTAAACTTCAATAAATGGTCCCTTTTATCAATTCCCTGGGAGTCTACACTCAATAAAATTCCAGCAGTCATTTATTGAACACTTACTGTATGCCAGCTGCAATACTAATGGCTTTACATATATCATAAGTTAATTCCTGCAACCCTACGAGACACCTACTATTACCTCTATTTTACAAATGAAGAGACTGTGGGCCAGAGAGTTAAGGCATTTGGTTTCATATTCCACAGCCTATAACTGGCTGAATTGGGTTTGAACTCTGGCTCTATAGACCCCTCGTGCCTAATCCCATGGCCTCTCTACTTAACTCTGCCCTTTCCAATGAGTTTCTAGTAATATATTCAAGATTATTTGACTAGCTACTTTTTCATAACAGCACAAACCAAAAAACATATTTTTCCCAAAGGTTTTATGGCAAGATTTTTTTTATTTATTTGAATAAGTACCACCAGTCATCATTAACTGTTGTTTGCCCAAAA
Organism: Pan paniscus; assembly: GCF_029289425.2. Taxonomy (NCBI): domain Eukaryota; kingdom Metazoa; phylum Chordata; class Mammalia; order Primates; family Hominidae; genus Pan; species Pan paniscus. The sequence continues at coordinate 33,485,704 of NC_073263.2, read as the reverse complement.
AAAGACCATTTTAACATTTATTAATAATATATCAACAAGTAAATTATCTAAAGTTGTAACATACTTAGTTAACATTCTTGATGATAACTATCACAATATGATGATATATGACAACCTGTGGTTATTAAGTAAACATGATGATTAGCTTGGGTCCTTAAATTGGATATTTCCTGAGCATAGTTTAGAATTCATAGACACAGAAAATTCAAATATTTTCTTTCTAGGATGATGGGAAAGTCCTAAAATTAGATTGTGGTGTTGATTACACAACTCTAAATATACTAAAATTCATTGAATTATACACTCAAAATGGATGTGATGGTATGTAAATTATGTTCCAATAAAGCTGCTTTAAAAAATAAAAAAGAAAAGAAAATACAGCAGTAAAAAAAAAAAAAAGCAATGAAGCTGAGGCTTCTAAAGATTACTCTCTTTCCTAATTCTCGCTTGTGGATGATGCCAGGCACCACTTTAAACAGGTAATAAGTGTCATTTTCACTCCATCTTCCAGCAGCCCTCTGGGCAGGTGTTCCTATCCCTGCCTGACAGATGGAAAGAAGAACGTGCTGAAGTTTACCTAGACCTGAGAGAAGGAATCAGGAGGCAAAACCAGATTTCTCTGACTGGACTCCAAACACCATGCTGTCTCCTATAATTCCCTTAATTCTATACGTCCCTACTACACCTTATTTAAAATTAGATAATTAGTTCAAATCCTTGTCTACTTGGCATTTGAATGAGCAACCCCTTGAGAAACCAAAATGTGTTTGAAGTCTGGAGGAACAGATAAGCAAATCAAAAATCTCAAAGAAACCCCAGAGGGTGTCTTTGTTCCCTCCCAGGGCTCCATTCCAGGGTGCACTGGGAGGGTGCTGTGTTGCTGCAAAGTCATCGTGAAAGGCTGCACCATCAGGGACCCTCAGTGGTGTCACCTCAGCCTAAGAAACACAGATCCCAAGCTGCTGATGCTGCAGTTTATGTAACAAATGCAATCTCCTCCTTAAAAACAGCAAATTCATGTCATCAGTGTATGTTTCATGCAGGGGTTGAGACCCTTCCCTAGGAACATGTAGGCACAGGAACTCAAGAAACTGTCTTTTGACCTCTGACTGTGTCCATTTACATTTGTTTTTCCCTCGGTTTGGAACACTCTCCCTAACCCTCTAAGTTGTGTGTCTTCAGTTCTCTCCTTCAAAGCCGTTGCCTTCAGGAAGACTTAACTTGACTCTTGGGCAGTCCCAAGCTCCACTTACGGAGCCACTAAGTGCTATAGAGCTGGAAGTTCACTGCTGACAGCACTTAGCCGCTGCCATAGTAGATGTGAGTTTCATTCCCTAATGAGGAAGGAAACATGTCTGCCACATTCACTCCTGAATTCCCAACAGTTAGTCTAGCACAGGGAAAATAGTAGATGCTCATTAAATAATCACTGAATGAGTGAAGAGCCTAACTTACTTGATACTCAAGATTTCAAATTTTAGTTTTGTTTGGTTTCAGAGAATGCAGTCATCTCTAAATTGTTTAATCTATGGGGGATGAATACATGCAAACAATTATAATGCCACGTGGTAAGTGCTATAACTGAGGCATATACGAGGTATGTTGGAAACATAAATTTGCCTCTATATTCACTTTAATTAAAATAAAGAAGACTCATAATATGAACCAACTATGTAGTAGGGAAGATTTAGTAAGATAAAGACTCATTTAGTAAGATAAAGACATGCTACCAATACTTCATGATCCCAAGAAGAAAGATTCTGTACCGTTGTAATGAGCTGAGAAAGTAGCTCTATTATTGCATTAAAAATGTTTGGTTGGCTGGGTGCAGTGGCTCACACCTGTAATCCCAGCACTTTGGGAGGCCAGGGTAGAGGGATCACTTTGAGACCAAGAGTTTGACATCAGCCTGGGCAACATAGCAACATCCCCCTCAATCTCTACAAAAAAATTTAAGAATTAGCTGGGTGTGGTGGCATGCACCTGTGGTCCCAGCTACTTAGGAGGCTAAGGCAGGAGGATCACTTGAGCCTAGGAGGTCCAGGCTGCAGTGAACCATGGTCCTGCCACTGCACTCCAGCCTGAGAGACAGAGTGAGGACCTTGTTGCAAAAAAAAAAAAAAAAAAAAAAAAAAAAGTGTGGTTTTACAAATTCTAAAACTCACACATGCAAGGGTGAACTATTGACTATTGCTCCTAAAGAGCTCTCTCCCCACCCCAACTCAATCATCCAATCAACAGGATATTTGTTTTGGAAGAATAAATTTCTTGAGAGGGTATTTGGTTGGAAGTTACTGTGATGGAACTTTTTTAATCCTTGTGAAGATTCTCTTTCCAGGTCAGGCTTGTCCCGGAACATTGCTTTTTTCCCATAACACGGGGATGCTGTAAGGATGCTAAAAATTTATTGAGGTTCGGCTAGCCAAACATTCTCTCCCTTCAATCCAAACACATAATTCCAGAAACCCAGGAGTGAGTCCCTGTGAGAGGGTGCAGAAGGGAAGGTTGATTAGGGAGACTTAGGCAGGAATAAGAGTAAAATTTCTAGGGCATCTTTTATATGCCTGCCACCATATGAGCAGTATGACATGTATAGTTACGCTTCATCTTTAAACAACCCAATGAGGTTATGACTCTCATTTTACACGTGAAGACTACAACCCAGGTTAAGTACGCACAATTAATAAATGATGCATCTAGTATTTTATCTACGACCATTTAGACTCAGAGGCTTTCTTCCTCAGCCTATATCCTCCATGTATATCTGTTTTCCCCCTGAAATCTGCCAACAGGATTAACAAGAAGCAGACATGACTCTTTAATATAATTTTGACATTTTTCAGAAAAGTTACAGCAAAATGACATTTGAAAAGCATACACACAGACATTAAATAATACCAAAAGTTTAAAGCAAGCAGAATATTTTTGAAAATCATCTAGGCATTACATCACTACTTTCAGGAAAATAAAAAAAAAAACAAGCCAACTGGTTTATTCACTTTTCTAGGTGATCAGTTTACATCTCAAGCATATTGATTCTCATAACCACAGTACAAATATAATTGGTGTAACAGATTTATCGAGCATCTTAACTTAGAGTAAATGTCTTGTGAGCATATGCATAATAGCTTTCTAGAAGAACTTCAATATCAGCCAAAGAAATAATCACTTACAGAGAAAAAAAGAAATACGTTGAGCAATTCAGCCTAACTACCTTCAGGGTTTCCATGACAACCACAATTAGCACCATTTTAAAAAAATGGATTTGCTGGTGCAGAATAGTAGTCAAATACATGTCTTCTAATTTATTTCTACCAATTAGAAATACAAAAAGATAATTGAAAACACTGCTTTGACTGCGCCCATGAATGTACTGCAGCATTTCTGAATGGGTGAGGCAAAAACATCATTAACATAAACAATATTGATTGTCTGGGACGACTCAGATAAATGTCCTCCAGAAATCTCATCTGAACACTTACCATCAACCCAAATCAATTACTCTCTATAGAATAAAGAAGAACGGATAAGGTCTTTGTTCCAAAAAGACCAAAAGGTAAAAAGGATTCCCTTGATAAACCTTCATTTTTGGCAGGGTGATCACTTCGAATTACAGAGGTTAACTAAAGGCAAATCAATAAGCTGGAGCTGTCACCATTTCATGATGAGGCCCATAAAAACTTTCTGATCGCCGTTTTCTCTTGGCTTTGCTTTTGAGAATGTGGAAATATGGCCACATCAATTCTGAGCATATAAACTTGGCTGTGATTACTGCCTGCCTTTGGCTGAGTCAGCATGAAGTCACAGCTCCGGAGTAATGGGATGTGACAGCCTCGGCCTTCCTGTCGGGCGGTTTTTGTCGCAATGCCCTCCACTGTTGGCAAATTGTGTACATCAGCCTTCATTTGGTGCTATTATTTGAGGTTTCTTGCAAGTCACAAGTTGATTTGCTCCCCCAGTTTTTTCCTATGGGCAGGGAGGCAGCAACATTTCTATGTCATTTTGGTAATAATAACAGCTACTTTGTATTAATTACCCAACAGCATTTTGCAAGCATTCTCTCATTTACTCCTTACAACAATGCTGTGAGGAAGGTATTATGTTACATGTGCTCATGTTTCTGCTCAAGAGACCTCACTCCAGAGAACTGACAACCCTGAATGCCACAGCCAGCCAGGGGCCATGAAAGGGTTTGAATCCTAGCAGCCTGGCTCAGGACTGGTACTGTAGCGAAGGTACTCCAGTTGCTGAGGTCAGAAACCCTAGTAATTCTCCAATCCAGTAACTGTTGTTAATAGTGTGTATTCCATGCAAACTAAGGCATCTGCAGCATGTCTGTCTGAAATTTATTTTTTTGAGAAAGTATTGCCTTGAGAGGCAGAATGATGCAGTGGAAAGAACAGAGCCACAAGGACCTAGGTTGAAGCACTAGCTCTGTCACTCTCCTGCTCAATGACCTTGGGCAGGCCTCTGGACCTTTCTGAATCCAAGTTTCCTCAACTGTAATAGGAACCCCTGTAGAGCTGTAGGAAATTCTAGCAATGGCATCTGTTACATACTTAACAGAGAATGGGTACTCTGAAAATGAAGTGGATAATGATTCTGAGTTTCTTAAAACCAGATCCTTCAGATTCATCTCTGACACCCCTTTACTGGCTGCCCCAACAAGTGAAGGTTTTCTTTTTTTTTTTTTTTTAAACAAAATTCAAGTGGATTGTCTGTGTGCTCTGAAAGCTGCTAGTGGAGTAGATGAAAGGGTCTCTTTTCATTTTTAAGTGAGAAAAATCTTTCACAGACACCTTTATACAGAGTGTTATCAGGAAAGGTTTGCAATCCCAGAGAGCCTGTCATTTTCTAATGAGGAAATTTTACAGTCATGAAAAGGTCAACTTACATAAAACAAGATGGTTTGAGAAGGAAATTAAATGGTGTCTGAGCCACGACCACCAGGTTGTGCTTTGCCCAGCATGTGGAGGGTTGAGAAAGGGCTTTATGAGGCCTACAGAGAGCAACTAAGGAACCAAAATGGCACTGCTGGCAGCATTAGCTTAACTCTAAGGAAGCAGGAGGGCTCTTTAGATCCTAATTTATTTAAGGGAGATCCTGAAGAGGCCCTGGAAACAGCAGCGTGTGCTGCAATATTAAAAGGATGCTGCTGAGATTCCAGGTCCTAAAATTAGCTCATCAGACTAACCATCCTTTCCATGCCTCGGATTATCTTTCTGGAAACTAAGGCTCTGGCTTATTTAAAAGTCTACTCTGTTTGCAATAAAGAGGCCCACAAGAAGCCAGGACACTCTGGACTCGCTTACCTACACAAGGGCTACACTTGCATTCTGTGAAATGAGGGGGCTGGCAGGGAAACTGCCTTTGCCTGTGATAGTGTCTTACGACTCAAGGCCTTTACTGGGGAAATGTGGATCCTGGATGTCTTGCAATCCATTCGCATTTTAAGCAAATGAAAACAGGAGCTTATGTCTAAGATCTCACCCTTCTTTTCTGAGTTTTAAAGTTTCAGGAGCTTGAAATTTAGCACAGTAATATTTCTGAAGTCTCCTGCACTCATTTAGAAATTGCATCTTTAATTTTAAAAAAGTCAAAATAACAACTCTGACATATGTTGGGTGTTAAATTATGTCAGTAACCTTGGAAATGTGGGAAGTTATATAAACCAAAAATGTATTTGGCAAATGTAATTAAAAACATTTAATGCACATACATACACATGCATCCACGCATATATACACACATATACATACGCATACATGTATATATGTGCATGTACATGCATACTCATATGTACACACATACACACCTATGTGTATATGCATATAAACATGCATATAAACATGCCCATGCTTATATATACACACATGCCTACATATACACAGACACACAGACATCTATGTACATACATTTGTGCAGCTGCTCCCTGTGAGTGGCCTTGGTCAGTCATCACTGGTGCTATTAGCCAAACATCCATAAGTATCATGAGACAATATTCTGCATCATCACATTTCATCTAGTTGAAACCCAGATGGTTGTCAATGCAGAATGCTTTCTACCCAGGTGAAATCTGACTTTGTGTGATCCAGTCCTCTTTGAGACATCTGTTTCTGTCACCAAAGGCCTACAGTGATTTTTATCTAAAGTGAAGGTTGAATAGAATAATATACAAGCAAAAGGACCATTGCTTTCTTGTTTTCTTTCTTTCCATCTCTAAGGGGATTTTCAAATAATCTTTTTCAGATCCTGGGTCTTAAGGAAAACAGTTTTGGAAATTGCACCTTTCAGTTTATGGCAGATGGTAAGAGTGGCTCCAAAGGTCAGATGTGCACTATACAACATGCAAATGGCAGGCACCTGCAACCCAAGCATCTCCAGCAAGCAAGCATGTTCCTCACAAATGTCTAACCCTAATGAAGCTCTGTCATTTAGAAATATAGCTATTCCCAGCTGGGTATGGTGGCTCACCCCTATAATCCCAGCAGTTTGGGTGGCTGAGGCTGGTGGATCACCTGAGGTCAAGAGTTTGAGATCAGCCTGGCCAACATGGCAAAACCCCCATCTCTACCAAAAATACAGAATTAGCCAGGTGTGGTGGAGTGCGCCTATAGTCCCAACTACTTGGGAGGCTGAGGCTTGAGAATCACTTGAACCCCAGAGGCAGAGGTTGCAATGAGCCGAGATCGCACCGCTGCACTCCAGCCTGAGTGACAGAGTGAGACTCTCTCTCAAAATCTATATATATAGAAATATAGAAATATAATTATTGCCTCACAATGTTAATATGAATCATTATGAATAATTTTAATCATTGTTTTCTTTTTTAATCACACTAAAATAACAACCACATAATATTTATAAAAGCAGCCAGCACAGACTTCCATCTCTCCTACCCAATTCTGACTGGGAAACTATTCTGACATTGGAAATTAGGGTCTAGGAAGTTGAAAGAAAAAGAAAACAAAATTCTGGCATGGGCATGAGGAACATTATAGAAATCTACCCCCAAGGACGGCAGCATTTTCCTTCTTCATTGCTAGTGGATATTCTGATTAGTGAGTACATTTATTTTCTTCTGTAATAATAATTATAGCATGCAAAGCATGTTTTCAGATTAAATAAACCTTATGGTCCATGCACTGAACAAGGTTGGAGTTTAATAGGACAAATATATAGAAAGAGATATACACATATGTACAGTTGGTAATATCAAGAAAAGGGTGCAAGTGTACTGGCATTTACAAACCTCTTCATTTTATCTCCTGAATTCTCTGTTGGCAGCATCATAATTCCTGCAGTAGCAACTATGACAGCCAAACAAAGGATTAAGGCTGTTTGTTGAAAAGCAGCAGCAGTTGAATTCATAAGCAAGAGAAATTCAATATACTTGTAAATGCCTCTCACAATAGAAAACAAGGAAGATAAGACATGGAGAAACAACTATTTATTGCTCTAAGATTACTTGAATTCTAAAAGCAAGGAAGGCTTTTTATTTGGAGTTTGGAAGGTGCCATCTTGGATTTTGACTACATACAGAACAATTCTTTGTGGTGTTCACATTTAATATATCATAAAAGAATATCAAAATGCGTTGTTGAAGACTGAAAAAAGAATATTCCACTCTTCTAACACAATTATTTTCAGTTTTGTTTGCTCTTTCTCAGTCATTTTCCTATTTTATACTTATTCTTTGCATAGCTATAAACATAGAACTGGTGAATTCTTGCAAACTACCTTATTTATGAGATCATAAATTTTGTTCAGATTTCTAAGAAGACTGTAAACATTATAAATAGCTGCATAATGTTATGTAGAATTAATAAATGGGATTGTCATTCTTAATTATTATTTAGCATTGGACATATAATTTGTTTCCAATTTATTCTTATAAATAATTCCACAATAAATATCTTAATACAAGCAGCTTTTTTCTTTGGCTGAATTATTTTCTCCACATAGTTTCCAAGGAGGTGAGATTCCTGGACCAACTGGCATAATACTTTTGTGCTTGATTGACAGAGGCATACTGTTTTCTTAAAATATTGTTCCAATTTACCTTGTCATCATCCATGTGTGTACACAGGGTGTCCACTTCTACATTTTTCTGGTAGTTTGGACTTTTTAGGAGCAAAGTGGAGGAAGAAGGTAGAGTATGGAAGAAGAAAGTTTGCATGAAAGGATAATAGTGGATGTTCACTAAATGTTGGTTGGCAGAATGAATGGATAGATAATTACTTTTCAAATGCTCATCTTCCTTGGAAGAAAAAGTAGCCTAGAATAAAGCATTTGTCTAGCACAATGAGTGGTTCCATTTTTCTTCCAAAACTTGACTCAACAATACAGAAAGCAGTGGCTTCCTATTAGCTTAAAAGTAGAAATAAGATGCTCTTTTCAATATGATTTATATTATTATAATTGACCATGAACCGCCTTAATATCACTATCATCAGGACAACACACTTTTATCATCATTTCCAATCTTTAACTAAATCTATTTGTAAGGCAATTAGCTGTCTACTATTGATTGGCCATCTGTTGCCCCAGTAATTACATGAGCATATCACTTAGCAACGGGATGCACTCTTCTTTCATATTTTCATAAAATTACATGGTTAAGGTTTTAAAGCAAGAAAATAATGAAGTCTTCTGTTATTATAAATACGTGTATAGTCACATGTTCTATACACATATATGTGAATGGGTGTGGCTGCCTGCTCCTTTCCTCCCTGCTGCTGTAGTAAACATGGCAACAAGGATATTTGCCTTCTTGGGATATCTCATAACAGCAACAGTAACTACCAGAGATTGAGGGCTCACTATTGACAAACACTGAAACTTGCCAGAACTTCATATACGATATTTCACTTAATCCTTCAGCAATCCAATAAGCTAGGTGTTTTTATATCTAACTAGGTAGTGTCATCTCATTTAAAGATAAAGAAACTGAGGCTTAGAGAGAGTGAGTAATTTCCCTAAGGTCATATAGAAAGGGACAGAAATGGGAGTTTAAACCAGAATTATCTGCTCAAAAGTCCATGTTTTTAGCTTCTGTGTCCTTTGAGCTTATCACAAAATTAGTTCATTTACTACTCAGGCAACTTGGTGTTTCATGAACAATTTTACTATTATTCCCATGGCTATGAAGAAGAGATTCCGCAGTGCCTCTGGCTTTCTCTCTGAATTCTGGCCTTACATAAGCAGCCCCATCTAGATTTTTCTCTGCTCCTCCTTCCCCCGGTCCCCCAGTGCCTGGCTAGGCACTCTGAGCTCAATTAGAGCCTGTTGGGACTGCTTTGAGTGCTGAGAAATCACCCAGCTCCTAGGTGGAATTTGATCTCCTTATCCAGGGAGTGTATCATAAAATAACTAGGTATTAAGTTTATATACATACACTGATATTTTCACTGGCCTGCTTTATGCTGGACAGACACACCTGGGTGACCCACAAACATTTCAAATTCAAATGGTCTAAAGCTAAACTCACTCCTTTGTCTTCTGATCCTCTTTATATCCTCAGGCTCTCCCTCTCCCAGTGTCCCCTGTTTCTGTGAACAGGACTAGCAGAGACAGATAGATTCAGTAGCATCTGGTGAGTGCAATTTATCTATGATTTCTCTCTCTCATCCACCCACACACCCAGTTATTAAGCTAATTACCACTCCCATCCTTCCTCTTCCCTTCATCCCTAGGCCACCCTCATAAAAGTCCCCAAGCCGATATTCCTGCACCCACTCTTGGTTATGGCAATCTCTTCTGTGACAGCACTGCAGCAGGAAGGACCTTTCTAAAATCCAATGTCTGATCTTTTTCTCCCCTGCATAAATACTGTATGATCCCGGAGCGTTCATAGAATTAACTTTCAATTCCTTTCTCAGGTTCACATGGCCCTTCATATCCGGCTTCTATATCTCTCCAGCCTCCTCTCCAGAGATGAATGAATCCCCTACATTCTAGCCACACTGCCTCTCTTCTCATTCCTCACTTACAGCCTCTTGCCTCCAGGCCACTGCCCTGATGTTTCCCAGGCCTCCTTTGCCTAACTACCAGTTCTTTCCAGCTCAGTAACTTCTAACCTCTATCTATTTCAAAGCTCAATGCTGAAATTAGTGCCTCTAGAAAGCCCTTCTTGATGCTCTGGATCAGAATAAATGTCCATCTTAGGACATTTATTGCATTTGTCACACTATTTTGCAGTCACTTATTTACTTGTCACATTACCACCATCACTGTGGGGTGGGGCAGTTCATCTTGGTCATTATGGTATCTCTAGGACCTAGGACCCAGAGTTAATGAAAGCTCCATTTGTCGAATGACAACTAATGGACTAAATAAATACTAATGATGAGAAATTGGGACCTGCAAAACAGTATATCTAGATTTGGACTTTTTTTTCTTGATTACAAATCATTAATTCTTCAGATCCCTTTCTTCATCTTGACCAGATCACATGGCTAAGAATTTGCAAATATTAGGTTGGTGCAAAAGTAATTGCAGTTTTTGCCATTACTTTTAATGGCAAAACCGTGATTACTTTTGTATCAACCAAATAGTTCTTAGATTTGCAATGAGGAGAAGTGGTAGTATCAAGTGTGGATGAGCTCTGACAAGAAGAAGCATTAATGTCTTTGCTATAGTTTGGATATGGTTTGTTTGTCCGCACCAAAGCTCATGTTAATATTTGATTCCCAATATAATGGTATTGGGAGGTGGGTCCTAGTGGGAGGTATTTGGGTCATGGAAGCAGATCCTTCATGAATGGCTTAGTGTTGTTCTTGTGGTAGTGAGAGAATTACTCTGGCAAGACAGGACTAGTTCTCAAAGGAATGCATTAGTTCCCTCAAGAGTGGGTTGTTGTAAAACCAGGACACACCTTGGGTTCAGTCCCTCTTCAGATGTGTCTGCTTCCCCTTTGTCCTTCTTCACCATGTTCTGATGCAGTACAAAAGCCCTCACCGAAAGCTGATCAGGTGCCAGTGCCATGCTTCTTGAACTTTCCAGCCTGCAGAACTGTAAGCTAAATACACCTCTTTTCTTTATAAATTACTCAGCCTCAGGTATTCTGTTATAGCAACACAAAATGGACTAAGATGGGTGTCTAACAATAATACACCCCAAAATACTTGCTTTAATAACCTTAAATACACAGCTAGTTAAGAAAGAGTATAAGTCATGGAGAGACATAGCTGCTGATACAAATTTCTCTACATAAACTCTTGCCTCCTACATGTACACTTACAGCAGGCTGTTCTCCCACTTGACTCTGCACTGGTGATGGAGGCTGTGGTGTAAATGAGCTCTCTCATTCACCAGCTGTTTGACCTTAGTCTATTCAGTTCAACAGAGGCAGCTGGGCCTCAGTCTTCTCATCTGTAAAATGGGTGATTGAACTGTCCTGACACTGACCCCTACAAAGTCTACTTCTGCCGTTTAATAAATAAAACCTTTCTTCTTCAGTGCTCTTCTCCAAGCCCTGTGATATGGTTTGCTTCTGTGTCCCCACCTAAATCTCATGTCAAATTGTAATCCCCAATGTTGGAGATGGGGTGTGGTGAGAGGTGATTGGATCATGGGTGTAGATTTCCCCCTTTTGTGCTGCTCTCATGAAAGGGTTCTCATGAGATCTGGTTGTTTAAAAGTGTGTGGCACCTCCCCGCCCCACTTCCTCCTGCTCTGCTCCCCCTTTGCCTTCCACCATGATTGTAAGTTTTCCTGAGGCCTCCCCAGAAGCTGAGCAGATGCCAGCATCATGATTCCTGTACAGCCTGTGGAACCATGAGTCAATTATACCTTTTTTCTTTATAAATTACCCAGTCTCACATATTTCTTTATAGCAGTGTAAGAACAGACTAATACACCTACCTCGAGCTCTTATAGCCTATTGCGTTTTTAAGTGCTGTTCTTCTTTGCCTGAAATATCCTCTTCTAGACTCCTTGTCAGGTAGCTCCTATTCTGCCTATGGTCTTGACTCAAGTGCCATGTCTTCCAGAAAGCCTTCGGTGATCTCTCTAGCTGGGCCAAGTGCTTCCTTGCACTGACATTTGTTACACTGTTCTCTATTGTTGGTTTACTTCCATAAATCTCTGAGCCAGCTGTCAGTAATAACAATGATGAACATTCATGAGTGCTTACTATGTGCCAAGCACTCCCAAAATGCCTTCAATCTTCACCATAGTCCTATTAATAATCCCCACTTTACAATGAGCAAATTAGGCTTAGAAAAGATAATGTCTAAGTGAGTGACAAAAACTGGGCCTCAGACACCAGCCATCCAATTTCAGAGTCCAAATTTTTAGTCCTTATGTTATGTTATCTCTTTTTGAGAGAAAAATCTGTCTTATTTACTAATACATGCCCAGAACAGAGTAGGAGCTAAGTAAATGTTAGATAATTGGGTAAGTAGTTGAATGAATAAACAAGTGAATTAATGTATGTAGTCAAAGATGCAATAATAACACAATAAGAAGTGCAATAATAAAAATGAAATTAATTAATGCCAAACATTGAGATAATACAAAACTTGAAAAACTTATATAAGCATCATTATCATTATTTCTAGTCTACAATTTTTATGTCCTTTGCTGAAAAGGTTACTACCTTTTTATGATAGACCTTCCCAGACCTCTCTCTTCCTCCTACCTGAGCTGAAGTGCCTAACATAGAACCCAACACATAGTATGTGCTAATTAAATGTGAATCTTACTGAGCAAATGCCCTGAACAATCTTTCCTATGAGATGTCAAGTGTCACCCAAAGGGGCATTACATATGCAGTTACCAAGTCCTCAGGTACACTCTTATTTTGATTATGTCTCTGGGAGCATGGCTCAAAAGAGGAGCCATCACAGGGAGATGACGCCTTCACCTTCAGGCTGAAGACAGAACAACCTAGGGCAACCTATTTATTAAGTTTATCCCACACTAGAAAATAGGAGACAGAGCAGGAAGAGCAGAAAGAAGAATAAAAGAAAGAGGAAGAGGTAAAGAAGGAGAAAGAGAAGAGGGAGAGGGGAAACAGGAAGAATAAGACAAGGAGTGAGAAAAGTAAGAGGAACAATAGGAGGAAGAGCTTAGGGTAAATGAGGAAGAGGAGCAGAATAAAGAGCAGAAGCAGATGGAGAAAACAAGCCTCCCCTCAGGTAATGCCTTCCTTGGCTTTGAGAGGGGTTATGTGGACTGTAGGAGAAGCCCGTGTCTAAGAACAGGAGGTCAGGGACCAGGGTGGCCTCTCATTACCTCAGAGGCCCCAAGAGAGTCATCTTTATGAAGATAAAGTGAAAGAGTTGTACTAGAAATTTAAAATATCTCTTCCAAGTCTGAAACATTAATGGTTCCACATAAAGCCCTGCTTTTAATTCTCTTAAATCTCGCCTGAAAAAAAAATGTATATTACAGGTAGTTTCAACATCTTTTAGGCAATGTGAGAAAAGCTATTAGATTGGGATGGTTAATTTTATATGTCAACTTGAGTGGACCTGGGGTACCCAGACATTTGGGAGAACATTACTCTGGATAAGATTAACATTTGAATCAGTAGACTATGTAAAGCTGATGGCTTTCCCCACTGTGGTGGGCCTCAATTAGTTGAAGACCTGAAGAGAACAACAAATGTTGACCCTCCCACAAGTAAGAGGAAACTCCTGCCTGAGTGCCTGAGGTTGGACATCAATCTTTTTCTGCTTTTAAACATTGACTAAAACTTTGGCTCTTCTTGGGTCTTGGACCTTTGGCTTTCAGGTTAGAACTTATGTCATTGGCTCTTCTGGTTCTCAGGCCTTTGGACTTGAACAGGATCTAAACCATTTTCACTTCTGAATATCCAGCTTGCCCAAACTATAGATTCTGAGACTTCTTGGCCTCCATATTTCTTGAGACAATTCCTCATATTAAAGCGTGTGTGTGTGTGTGTGTGTGTGTGTGTATGTGTGTGTGTGTATCTCCTGTGAGTTCTTTTTCTCTGGCGAACCCTGACCAATACACAGACTATTATAGAATACAGACTAACAAACCCTGACAATTACCCTCCTTCTCTGCAATAATAATAATTCTCAGGCCAATTTTGTGGAGCTGATGATCTCCGTGAGAACTAGGGTTCAAGCTTTCTACATCATAGAGAACCCAGTGAGCTGCCTCTGAAATCATAGATAACCACAGCTCTTTTGGCACTCAAGTTAGAATTTCCAAAAATTCTAGGGCTCTATGCCACAAAAGCCTACTCTATGGCTCCTCAGTGTGATGCTCTGGATGGTTTCCAAATGCTGAACCTCCAAGTCTGCATCATGTCTCTCTCTTCTAACAGGTTGTTCAGAAGACATTATCCTTTTAAAACAACTGCCAAACTGATTAATGTAGCACTGTGTGTGTGTGGTTTTTTTCAGATAAATGCAGTGCAAATTATTAATCTTATTAATGAAAATATTTTGGGGCGTTCTTTGAGTAGTTTAATACTTTAATACCCTTTCTCGCTTTCAGCATATCCTTAAAAAGAAAATAAAATTTTATTACCTAGAATTCTTTATTACGAACACATTGAAGACTTTCTATTACAAAAGATCTCAGGGAGAGGTGACATATAACATGTATATCCTATGAAAAAAAAGAAAGAATTTTTTAAAATATAATGAGGTTATTCCCAAATACTTTTCAAAGGTTTGTAAAAGGCCTTGACTTTAATGTTGAAATGTGACAGAAGAATTATTTCTGATTACATGCTTTCCTTGCTATTTAACAGGGTTTAAATTGGATCACTGATCTAAAATATTCATTTTGAAAATTACTTTACAAAAAATTAAAAGATTAATAGTTGGTGCTTTCAACTGTGGTCTTTAGAGACAGCCAAATGGTATTAAAGCTTGTTCTTCATTGTCTTTTTGTTCTAAATAATATCTATTAGGATGATTAGTACCAATATTTAAATTAACCAAAGAAGCAATTTTAATTCTGTTCTTCTAAAATGAGAATGAATTAAATCTACAAGAAGTTTTTCATTCTAAAATTTTATGAAACATTTAAATGATGTCTTCTTCACTAAAGAAAAGTATTTTCAGGTATAGATTTAAGTGTAATTTTTGAAATAAGCTACATTCGCAATTAACTTTTCATTTATTTTATTTGTCTTGGGAAGATTTAATTTTTGATATGTAATAATGGGGTAATAAAATATGTTCTAGGATTTATTATTTTTAAGAACAAATGGCAAACACAGCAATCCAGGATTTCTGGTCCTGGTTTAGGTGTATAAAGATTGCAACTCAATTGTTTCCACTTCTAAATAGTCTTCCATTTTCACAATCCAAAAGCAAGGGTTTAGGAATAGAACATATTACCCAAAGTCTCTACCCCACAAATGATTAGAACCAGAACTCAGTAAATGGTTAGCACTACAGTGGTATGTGAGCAACAGAAAAATACAGATCACAGCTAGTGGCAGTGGCTCACGTACGTAATCCCAGCATTCTGAGAGGCTGAGGCAAGAGGATCATTCGGGCCCAGTGAACTCCTGGGCAACATAGTGAGACCCTATCACTATAAAAAAATTTTTAAAAATTAGCCACGCATGGTAGCATGCATTTGTAGTCTCAGCTACTTGGGAGGCTGAGGTGGAAAGATCACCTGAACTCGGGACACAGAGGCTGCAATGAACCATGATTACTTCACTGCACTCCAGCCTGGACAACAGAGCAAAATCGCTTCTTTGGTACTAATCATCCTAATAGATATTATTTAGAACAGAATGACAAGGAAGAACAAATTTTAATACCATTTGGCCCTCACTACAGACCACAGTTGAAAGCATTAACTATTAATCTTTTAATTTTTTGTGAAGTAATTTTCAAAATGAATATTTTAGATCAGTGATCCAATTTAAACCTTGTTCAACAGCAAGAAAAGCATGTAACAAAAAAATAAAGATCACAAGTGAACCAAGGAAAAGGAGTAGCCCTTTCATAAAAGGGAATATATGCAAATGAAATTAAAAGTCAACAGTTAAACAGACTGCAAGATGATGGCTGATTCTATTAAAATATAATTTGAGACTTGTGTCTTCATGGAAAGTGATGATCAGAATAGGTAGTGTCTACATGAATCTTAGAAGTCCATATTTAGTCATATGGAGATTCTGGGTATCTCCTGGAAAGCTGGATCCAATGTTACTGAACCTACAACTGGTCAAACCAACATTCTTACCTTGAAGGTCAGTAGACACAATGACTGGGGACTTTCTTATAAATCGGTTTATTAAACTACCAATCAATCTCTCTTGATTTACTATAAGCCAAATAAATAAGAATCACACACTACAGAATGACTTCCAATTTAGATTCACAGGTAGAATTTTAAGATGCTGTGGCAATAAGAACAGAGCTGAATTACAGCCTAAGAACTGTGTTTTGAGGATATGATCAATGTGACACTTACACAAACAGAATCATTAATCAAACAACAGATTAAGTAACACTGTATGCATAGCATTATAAGTAGTGCTAAAATATAAGCCACAATCCCTCAAGGATATTATGATTTTTATGTTAAAAACAGAAGTAATTTGTGAAGACAAAATTCACTACATGGCACATCATAGAAAACTAAGCACAGAAACAGTTCAGAGAAGAGTAGTATCAATATGCCTTTAAGACTTCTTCCTATTAGCACATAGATATGGATTGTCTTATCAGGTCAGACATTTATCAAAGTGGGTTTTCCAATCACTGTTCTTGGTTTGTTTGTTTTGTTGTTGTTTTTATTTTTTATTTTTTGAAAATGACCAGATTTGGTGAAGAATGTTAGTGAATCATTTGAGTTCAATATTAATATAGTCACTGGAAATCCAATAAATAATATTTAGAGTGCACTTACTAGGTGTAAGACACTGAGCTTCATATTGTAGCAATCATCTGTACCATGAACATTGACTATTATAGGGGAAGAGGTTGTGGGAAAACTGCTTCAACCCTGAAGACCCTATAGTTTCCATAAAACAAGAATGTAGATATTGTTATAAACTCATAGATGAATTATTTTCTTGCCATTTAGATTTTTATTTTATACTTAACAAAAGAGGTCTTTCAGGCTTAGATTTTTTGCCTTATGACACTCATGCATGCAAAAAAAAAAAAAAAGAGAACACAAGTGAAAGAAATCAGCGATGATGTTTTTAAGGTAAAGACAACTACAGCACAATTGTCACCTGGCTATCTGTGATTGTAGGCCTATCCTGATTTCAGAGATGTTAAAATGTGAAAAGCAACATAATAACAAATAACATGCACTCGTATACCCAGTACCTTGCTTAAGATACAGAACAATTTCTAACATCATTGTGCTGTAGTTGTAAAGACAACTACAGCACAATTGTCACCTGGCTATCTGTGATTGTAGAACTATCCTGATTTCAGAGATGTTAAAATGTGAAAAGCAACATAATAACAAATAACATGCACTCGTATACCCAGTACCTTGCTTAAGATACAGAACAATTTCTAACATCATTGGAGCCACTGATATATCCCTCTCTGGTCACAGCTCTCTCCTTTCCACCAAAGATAATTGCTGCCTTCAATTTTGTATTTATCATTCCATTGTTTTTCTCTACAGTTTTGCTAAATGTGTATCCCAAACAACATATTGTTCGGTCTTATTTTTCAACATACTTAGGCTCTGAGAAGTCTCACCAGCTGTTTAGGCCAGAATTGCCTCCCCAGCTTATTTGGCCATGGGGAATGTGTTCAGTGCAACCTCCATTACTTTCTGAGGAAACGGTGTTCTGAGGAAGTCACCTGGGAGACGTGGGCATGTTAAATGTGGAAGAAATTGCGGCGAGAGAAGGGCGGGCAGGCAGATTAAGGCCAGATTGTGGAAGGGCCTGAATGGCACGTGAGGGAATCTGGACTCTATCCTGACGCTTTCAGAGCCATCTGGTCCATTTTAAAGGATGTGACATGATCTGGCCTTGCTTCGGGAGGGTTCCTCTGACACCAGGAAGATGGATTAATGTGAAGAAAGACTGGAGGTAGGAAAACTAATTAGAAGAGAGTTAACAGTAGCCTAGTGAATGATGATAAGGCTCTGAGATGGGCCAGTGGCAGAGTTAAAAAGAATGTACAGGGGCCAAGGGAGAACACATGTTGGGACACTACCAAGACTGGTGACAACTGGGAGTGAAAGAAAGATGCTCATAAGAAAACTCAGGGTTTGAGCTTTGGCAATCAAAAAATGAGTGGTGCCATTAGGAAGAAAAAAACAGGAAAGTCAGGCAGAACAACTGATTTTTTAGAAACTATATAGTTTTGAGCATGGAAGAAGATGCAGTCATCCATTTAGTCAATATTTTCTAAGTGTCTACCACATGCCAGGAAATGTACTAGAGGCTGGGCATACAGTTATGAGAAAGACAAAGTCCCAAAGGTACAGTAAATAAATAAGAGTTAAAATTGACCATAAACAATTTTAGTATGTTCAAATTCAGATAGCATTTCAGAAATAAGTATTTTAAACAAAGAGATATAAAAGAAGCTGGTACTGAAACAGCCTTGTGGGCACACACACATAAATTCAGGGAAGAAAACGATGTTAGTGTAATAAACATGGATGTTTACAAGACACAGCAGGAAATAGATACCTATTTCTTTGCATAATTTTGGACACAGGTGCATAATTGGAAGACAAAATGAGATACCGAGTTTCTGTTTCAGTCTTGGAAGATAACCAATTAGCATCACAGTTATCACCAAGGAAAGAGAGCACAGGGGCCAAACAAAGGGACTTCAGACCCCAAACCATTTCCCATAAGAGAAAGGTGACATAATGAAATAAACCTAACTAATAAGGCTCCAGGGAAAGTAATACTACCGCAGGAAAGGTCTGGGCTAAAACTCATGGGACAAAACATAGAGGCATTTTCTTGGTTATGCATAAATATGTGAATCCAGGGAAAAATATTGAGGACATCTGGGGGTACATAGAGTGGTTGCTGGAGCCCACTTGTGAAACCTATTGTAAAATGTTCAGGAGTTTCATGAGCTAGGTATGAAACACAGATGTTATTTTAAAATAAGTTACATAAACTTACAAGTAAATACATTTCACTTAAAACAAAAGGTAATACACACTCAAAACTTATCACGAGTTATATTACATTGTACTATGACCTATGCTTCTGAGATTTTTTTTACACCTACTGTTTCTGTATGGTGGAAATACTTATAATGGAGTGTGACTGCACATTTCTACCCAAATTCACCTTCAGTGACATCATGTTGCTATCTAGGAGTATTTACACCACAGAAATTGCAAATGCTACAAATCAGTGTTTGATTTATTGCTCTGATTGCCTAGACCTGAGAAAGTGACAGAGAACTTTCTCTGTAGTAGGCTGAGCAAGATGGAGAGAGAGTAACCGGGATTTGGTCAAGAGCTTGGCAGGGGTTGGATTGTGTGGAGCCTTTCAGGCTACAGAAAGGAATCTGGATTTTATTCTTGGTGGAAAAGGGAGTTATAGTAAGGTTGCAAGCTTGTCCAACTGGTGGCCCACAGGCCACATGCGGCCCAGGATGGCTTTGAATGCAGCCCAAGACAAATTCATAAATTTTCTTAAAACATTACGGGATCTTTTTGCAATTTTTTTTTTTTAGCTCATCAGCTATCGTTAGTGTATTTTAAGTGTGGCCCAAGACAATTCTTTTCTTCCAATGTGGCCCAGGGGAGCCAAAACACTGGACACCCCTGGAGCAAGGGAATGACAGGATCTAATTTACATCTTTTAAAACTTCCTCTGGTGGTTCTGTGGATAATGGACTGTCAGTTCACAAAAGTAGACATAGAGGGGCTACTATAGCCTTTCAGATGAAAAATAATGTTGGCTTGGACGGGGAAGAGTGTCAACAGCAATTAAGAAGAGTAAATGAATAAGGGGTAAACTTGGGAAGTATAACTGATATGCTTAACATTATATGCAACTAAACTATCTGATATACACAGTATAATATTATTAAACTATAATCATTAAATGCTTTTGAATAAAATAAGGATCAATTATCAATAGGCTTTACTGCCAGATGCAAATCCTTTTTTACCACTGATTTCCATATAATTAATAAGTGACATGGACAATGATCCACTAGTTATTTCACATGGTCCTTCAGATGCTAATCCTTATGAGACCTGAGAATCCCATAGTATGTCACCTGCAAAGACAGCCCCATGTTTCTCCACCCACATTCATCCTGCCTTTTCAAATTGCTGATTCTCAAACTATGGCAGGCAGACACTTGCTTCTGATAGAATCACACTGGCTTCAGATAGGGTCAGCGTTATGCTTGAACAAACAAGAAGACTAATTCTAATAGGACCTATGAATCTCACCGTATTCCATCAGCCTCCAAATATATTCTCCATATTTCTTCACCCACGTCACCCTATCTCCTGCCCATATATTCACCATTTTTTTTAACCTGAACTGATATTCCGTCATCAGTGTTATTCCACTGTCACAGCTTTTGCCTTATGTGTGGGATGGCAGAATAGAAATTTTAAAAATGTACCCATAGCAGGGCAGGGGTCAGGGTCTAGGGTGGAAGTGGATATTTCTCTTCTAGAAATCATCATGCTTTTTTCCACTAAGCAGCTTTAAATGAATTAATTTATCACATTTTAGAAGCTGCAAAGAGTCTGATCATGAGATTTTGTTTTTTTGTTTCTTGTTTATTTTTATGTGTTTTTATTTATGCATAAAAGATATATTAATACATAGTTTGGGGTACATATGATAATTTAATACTTTCATGTAAAGATCAAATCAATGTACATGGGATAACCATCACTTTAAATACTTTTCTTAATGCTAGAAACATTTGAATTATTCCCTTATAGCTCACGTGAAACGTAAAATAGATTATTATAAACTATAGTCACCCTACTGATCTATCAAACACTAGGTCTTATTTTTTCTATCAGGTCATATATTTGTACCAATTAATTAACTTCTCTTCATCCTTCCTTCCTCTCTACCCTTCCCAGCCTCTGGTAACTGCCGGTCTACTCTCTATCTCCATGATACCCACATTTTTAGCTGATATATATGAGTGAGAACATGTAATATTTGTCTTTCTGTGCTTGGCTTATCTCATTTAAAATAATGACCTCCAGTTCTATCCATGTTGCTGAAAATGGCAAGATTTTATTTTTTTATGGCTGAATAATATTTCATTGTGTATATATACCACATTTTTTTATCCATTCATCCATTGATGGGCACTTAGGTTGATTCCATTTTTGGTTATTGTAAATAGGGTTGCAATAAACATGAGAATGCAGACATTTCCTCAAAATGTTGATTTACTTTCTTGTGGATACATACCCAGTAGTTGAATTCCTATATCATATAGTAGTTCTATTTTATTTTTGTGACGAATTTCCATATTGTTTTCTACAGTGGCTGTACTAATTTACATTTCCACCGGCAGCGTATAAGGGGTCCCCCTCTCTCCACATCCTCACCAGCATCCATTATTGTCTTTTTGATAAAATTCATTTTAATTGAAGTGAGATAATGTCTCATTGTGATTTCGATTTGCATTTCTTCAATGATTAGTGATGTTGAGCATTTTTTCATATACCTGTTGACCATTTGAAAGTCTTCTTCTGAGACAAGTCTAATCACATTTTTTTGTCCATTTTCAATTGGATTATTATATTTATTATTATTTTTTTTTTTGCTATTCAGTTGTTTTAGCTTCTTATATATTCTGGTTATTAATACCTTGTCAGACGGATAGTTTTCAAATATTTTCTCCCATTCTGTGGGTTGTCTCTTTGTTGATTGTTTCTTTTGTTGTGCAGAAGCTTTTTAACTTGATGTAATCCCATTTGTCCTTTTTTTGCTTTGGTTGCCTGTGCTTTCGAAGTCTTACACAAACAATCTTTGCCCAGATCAATGTCTTGGAGTGTTTCCCCAGAGTTTTCTTCTACTAATTTCATAATTTCAGGCCTTAGATTTAATACAGGTCTTAATACATTTAGTTTTTTTTTCTATATGGTGATAGACAGAGATAGGAATCTAGTTTCATTCTTCTGCAGATAGTTAACCAGGTTTTTCAGCACCATTTATTGAAGAGACTATCCTTTTTTCCATTGTACATTCTTGGAAACTTTGTCAAAGACTAGTTGGCTATAAATGCATGTATTTATGTCTGGGCTCTCTACTCTGTTCCATTGGTCTATGTGTCTGTTTTCATGCCAGTACCATGCTGATTTGGTTACTATAGGTTTGTAGTAAATTTTGAAGTCAAGTAGTGTAATGCCTCCCGCTTTGTTCTTTTTTCTCAGGATTGCTTTGGCTGTTCAGAGTCTTTTGTGGTTTCATATACATTTTATAATTGCTTTTTGTATTTCTGTGAAGAATGTCATTGGCGTTTTGATAGGGATTGCATTGATTCTGTACATTTCTTTGAGTAGTATTGTCATTTTAACAAGATTAATTCTTTCAACCCATGAACATGGAATGTGCTTTCATTTTTTGTGTTCTCTTCCATTTCTTTTATCACTGTTTTACAGGTTTTCTTGTATAGATCTTTCACTTATTCAATTAAATTGATTCCTAGGTGTTTTATATTCTTTGTAGCTATTGTAAATGGGATTTCTTTCTTGACTTATTTTTCAGATTGTTTGCCATTGGCATATATAAATGCTACTAATTTATGTATGTTGGTTTTGTATCCTGCAACTTTACTGAATTTATTTATCAGTTCTAACAGTTTTTGGTGAAGTCTTTAGGTTTTTCTAAGTATAAGGTCATGTCATCTGTGAACAAGGCTAATTTAACTTCTTTTTCCCAATTAGGATGCTCTTTATTTTTTTCTCTTGTCTAATTGATCTAGCCAGGACTTCTAGCATTATGTTAAATAAAAGTGGTGAAAGTGGGCATCCTTGTCTTTTTGCAGATCTTAAAGGAAAAGCCTTCAATTTTTTGCATTCAGTAAAATGTTATCTGTGGGTTTGTCATATACAGGCTTTATTACTTGGAGGTTTGTTTCTTCTTTATCTAGTTTGATGAGGCTTTTTATTGTAAAAGGATGTTGAATTTTATCAAATGCGTTTTTAGCATCTATTGAAATAATTATATTTTTTAAATCTTTGTCTGTTGATATGATGTATCACATTTACTGATTTGCGTATGTTGAACCATCCTTGCATCCCTGGGATGAATCCCACTTGATCCTGGTGAATGATCTTATTAATGTATTGCTGAATTCAGTTTGCTCGTATTTTGTTGAGAATTTTTTTGCCTCTATGTTCATCAGGGATATTGGCCTGTAATTTTGTTCTTTTTTTTTTTTTTTTTTTTTGTCTTATTGTGTCTTCGTCTGGTTTTGTTATCAGGGTAATGCTGGCTCCATAGGAGTTTAAAGTATTTTCTCCTCTTCAATTTTTTTGAAGAGTTTAGTTTGAGTAGAATTGGTGTTAGTTCTTCTTTAAATGTTTGGTAGAATCCAGCAGTGAAGCCACGAGGTCATATACTTTTATTTGATGGGAGACTTTTTATTACAGCTTTGATCTCATTACTTGTTATTGGTTTGTGGAGGTTTTTAATTTCTTCATGGTTCAATCTTGGCAGGTTGTATGTGTTCAGGAATTTATTTATTTCTTCCGGCTTTTCCAATTTGTTGGCCTACAGTTGCTCATAATAGCATAACAGTCTCTAAGGATTTTGTGTATTTCTGAGGTCTCAGTTTTTATGACTCTTTTTTCATTTCTGATTTTATTTACCTGGATTTTCTCTCTTTTTTCTTAGTATAGCTAAAGTTTCGCTGATTCCATTGTTCAAAAAACCAACTTTTTGTTTTGTTGATTTTTTGTTATTTTTTTAGTCCCAACTTCATTTATTTCTCCTGTAATCTTTATAATTTCTTTTCATCTACTAATTTCAGATTTGATTTGTTCTACCTCCCTAGTACATTGAGGTACATCATTAAGTTGTTTATTTAAAGTCTTTCTACTTTTTTGATATAGGTATAAATTGCTAAAAACTTTCCTCTTAACACTGCTTTTTCTGTATCCCATAGATTTTGGTATGTTTTATTTCCATTTGCATTTGTTTCAATAAATTTTTAAATTTCCTTCTTAATTTCTTTATTGAGCCATTGGTTGTTCAGGAGCATGTTGTTTAATGTACACGTTTGTGTAGTTTCCAAAATTCCTCTTGTTAATTGATTTCTTGTTTTATTCCATTGTGATCTGAAAAGATTGAAATGGTTTCTACTTTTTTGGATTTGTTGAGGCTTGTTTAATGGTTGAAGATATGGTTTATTCCAGAGAATATTTTATGTGCTGATGAAAAAGATGTGTATTCTGCAGCAGTTGGGTGAAACGTTTTGTAAATATCAGTTAGGCCTATTAGGTTTAGTGTGCAGTTAAACTCTGATGGTTGAGTTTTTAAAAACGTTTTGTCTGAATAATCTGCCCATTATTACAGTGGGGTGTTAAAGTCCCCTACTTCTATTGTATCACAGTCTATTTCTCCCTTTAGATCTGTTAGTGTTTTTTTAAAGTTTTAATGTTTATGAGTACATAGTAGGTGTGTATATTTATGGGGTACATAAGATATTTTGATACAGGCAATTGTTAATGTTTTTATATATACTTGGGAGCTCTGGTGATGGGTACATAGATATTTATAATTGTTGTATTTTCTTGGTGATTTGACCCCTTTATCATTATATAGTGAACGCCTTTGCTTCTTTTTACAGTCTTTGATTTGTAGTCTATTTATTTGATATATTATAGATACTTCTGCCTTTTTTTGGTTTCCAGTTGCCTGGAATATCTTCTTCCATTCCTTCACTTTCAGTCTATGTGTGCCTTTACAGATGAAGTGACTTTTTTGAAGGCAGCATACAGTTGGGTCTTGTTTTATCCCTTCTGCCACTCTATGCCTTTTAATTGGAGAATTCATTCTATTTACATTAAGTGTTAATATTGATAAGTAAGAACTTACTACTGCCATTTTATTGCTTATTTTCTGGATGTTTTCTAACTCCTTTCTTTTTTTTTTACTCTTTTCCTTTATGGTTAAGTAATTTTTTCCCCGGCAGTATGTTTTAATTCATTGCTATTTATTTTTAGTGACTCTATTATAGGTTTTTATGTTATGAGTACCATGAGGCTTATCAAAAAAATTTCATATATGTAACAAGTTATTTTTAAAGAGTTGACAACTTATCTTAGATCACACAAAAAATAGAAACAAAGAATAGAAACAAAAAAAATCTACAATGTAACTTCATTCCCCCACATTTTGACTCTTCTTTGTCTCAATTTACATATTTTTATATTGTCTATCTCTTAACTGGTTGCTATAGCTATTATTGTTTTTGATATATTTGTCTTTGGAGTTTCAAACTAGAGTTATAAATGGATTGCACACTATAGTTACAGTATTAGAGTATTCTGGATTTTTACATGTACTTAATTTTACCCATGGGTTTTATATCTTCAAATTTTATTTTTGTTTTCCTTTTCTTTTTGTACATTAATTTTTTTGTTTTCTTTCAGGTTGAAGAACTCCCTTATAATTTCTTTTAAGATAGTTCTACTAGTGGTGAATTCTCCCAGCTTTTGTCTCAATAAGATTTTATCTCTCTTGCATATTTGAAGGATAGCTTTGCTAGATACAGTATTTTTGGATGAGAGGTTTTTTTCATTCAGCACTTTAAAATGCAGTTTCACTCCCTGTTGGCCTATATAGTTTCCATTGAGAAATCTGTTGCTAGACAAAAAGAGGCTAGAGCCTCTTTATATGTTACTTGCTTTTTTTTTTTTTTTTTTTTGAGACAAAGTCTTACTCTGTTGCCCAGGCTGGAGTGCAGCAGTGCAATCTCAGCTCACTGCAACCTCTGCCTCCTGAGTTCAGGTGATTTTCGTGCCTCAGCCTCCCAAGTAACTGGGGACCACCACTCCTAGCTACTTTTTGTATTTTTAGCAGAATCAGGGTTTCACCATGTTGGCCAGGCTGGTCTCAAATTCCTGACTTCAAGTGATCCACCCTTCTTGGCCTCCCAAAGTGCCAGGATTACAGGCATGAGCCACCAAACCTGACCAAATTACTTATTTTCTTTTGCTGCTTTTAGTATCCTCTTTGCCTTTGAACATTGAGAGTTTAACTATTATATGCCCTGGGGATAATCTTACTTGGGTTGAAACTATTTGGTGTTCTCTGATGTTCTTATACCTGTATATTTACATCTATTTGAAGATTTGGAAAGTTTTCTTTTTGTTTTGGTTTAAACTATTTTATACTTTCTTTTTATATTAGAATAGAAACTTTTGCAATCAATCCTTTTTTAAAATTATATATATACATATATATATATTTCTTTGTTTCAATAGCTTTTGGGGTGCAAGTGGTTTTTTTGTTATGCTGACAAATTGTACAGTGGCGAAGTTAGAGATTAAAGTGAACCTGTCACCTGAGTAGTGTACCTTGTACCCAATATGTAGCTTTTTATTCCTTTCACTCCCACTCTCCCCCATTCTGAGTCTCCAAAGTCCATTATACCACTGTGTATGCCTTTGCATACCCATAGGTTAGTTCCAAATTATAAGTGAGAATATATGGTATTTGATTTTCCATTCCTGAGTTACTTCACTTAGAATAATGGCCCCCAGCTCCATCCAAGTTGCTGCAAACGACATTATTTTTTGTTCGTTTTTATGGCTGAGTAGTATTCTATGGTGTGCATATACCACATTTTCATTATCCACTCTTTGGTTGGTGGGCACTTAGGTTGGTTCCATGTCTTTGCAATTATGAATTGTGCTGAAGTAAACATATGTGTGCAGCTGTCTTTATGATATAACGACTTTGTCCCTCTGTATAGATATCAAGAAGTGGAATTCCTGGATCAAATGGTAGATCTACTTTTAGAAATAGAGAAATATCCAGACCTTTAAGAAATATCCACACTGTTTTCCATAGAGGTTACACTAATTTACATTCCCACTAGCAGTGTATAAGCGTTCCCTTTTTACCACATCCATGCCAACATCTATTGTTTTTTGACTTTCTAATAATGGCCATTCTAGCTGGAGTAAGGTGGTATCCCACTTTGGTTTTAATATGCCATATCCCTGATGATTAGTGACGTTGAGCATTTTTATACGTTTTTTGGCCATTTGTACATCTTCTTTTGAGAAATGTCTATCATGTACTCTAACCACTTTTTGATGGGATTATTTGTTTTGCTGATTTGAGTTTCTTATAGATTTTGGATATTAGTCCTTTGTCAGATATATACTTTGTAAGTGTTTTCTCCCACTCTGTGGGTTGTCTGTTTACTTTGATGATTATTTATTTTACTGGGCAGAAGCTTTTTAGTTTAATTAGGTCCCATTAATTTATTTTTGTTTGTGTTGCATTGGCTTTTGGGGTTCTAATCATGAATCATTTGCCTAGGCCAATGCCCCAGAAGTGTTTTTCCTAGGTTTTCTTCTAGAATTTTTATGGTTTCAGGTCTTACATTTAAATCCTTGATCCATCATGAGTTGATTTTTGTATACGATGAGAGATAGGTGTCCAGTTCATTCTTCTACGTGTGAATTATCCAGTGTTCTCACCATTCATTGAATAGGTGTCCCTTCCCCCATTTATGTTTTTTTAATACTTTGTCAAAGATCAGTTGGTTGTAAGTATTTGGCTTTATTTCTTGGTTCTCTATTCTATTCCATTGGTCTATGTCTCATTTTTATAGCAGTAACATGCTGTCTTGATTATTCTCACCTTGTAATATAATTTGAAGTTGGGCAATGTGATACCCCCAGATTATCCAGGAACACCTGCAGTGTTCCACTAGCAACAGCTAGCTAGGTTCCAGACAATCTGCGCTCAGAACCCAAAATTGCCCCAGGCCATAAGCCTTCCTAGTGGTGACAGCAACTGGAGCTTTTAGGCCACACTCCTCCCAGTCAACCAACAAAGCTGGGATATCCAGCTCCTGTACCCTTGGCTGAAGCACACTTCCCACTTGCCCCTCAGTTCTGGCCAAGGGTTTGTCCCCACTCGAGATTATATCATGAATCACAGTTGGAAGCTTCTCTCAATCTACGACTGTCACTTGAGTTAGCTGGCAGACTTCCACGAGGTCTCCTGTGAGGTAAGATCAGGAACGACTTCCCTCCATTCCCACTGGAAACTGGAAGTGCATGCAAAGCACATCCTGATGCCACTCCTTCTCATATACTCCCCACCACTCACTAAATCAGCTCCAGTACTGGGTAGGGTTATGGCCCTGCCCCCGTATCCTGGATTGCCAGGCTACCCAGTGGAGGTCTATATCCCAGAGGCAGCTTATCCCCCTCTCACACTCTGGGGACTTAGAGTTTTTCACCTGGCTCATTGTGTAGGGTGCTTTCAAAGGGTCTGTGGTTTGTTCCTGTGTTGCTTATTGGAAAAAGTTCACAGTGTGAATTTCTACACACTTTTGTCTTTCCAAGTGGAAGAGACATACTAGCAATGCCTCCAAGCTGCCATCTTGGCCCTTTGGAAAGCTGGGGTTTTTTGTTTGTTTGTTTTTTTCCTTTCAATAACCTTTCTACTCCTTGCTCTTGCTGAACTCCCTCTTGAACAGCAGTATTTCTTAGATTTGGTCATTTGATGTCATTTTCTATATCCTGTAGATGGTCTTCATTCTTTTTTCTTTTTTCTCTCCTAACCATATTTTCAAATAATCTGTCTTTGAGGTGACTGATTCTTTCTTCTGCTTGATCCATTCTGCTGTTGAGAGCCTCTAATAAATTTTTCAATTCAGCAAATGTATTTCTCAGTTCCAAAATTTTTGTTTCTTTTTTATTATTATTATTTCAATCTTCATAAAATTAGTCTGATAAATTTCTGCATTGATTTTCTGTGTTATCTTGGAGATTGCTGAGTTTCCTTACAACTGCTATTTTGAATTCTTGGTCAGAGAGCTCACATATTGCCTTCTCATTGAGGTCAGGCACTGGTTCCTTACTCTGTCTATTGAAGAGGTCATAGTACCCTGCTTGCTGTTTTGTTTTGTTTTTTTCTTGTGAATGTATGTGTATGTCTTTGTATTAAAGAATTAGTTATTTATTTCAGTCTTCTTTGTCTAGATATTTTTGGTTTTATTAGATATATTTTCTGAGAGATTCTTCAGTGCTAGGTTGTTGCCTTTTTGGCTCTTGGTGATTCCTTAATCCAAGGTTCACCTAGGTTCTAGTAAATAATTGGGGTGCTACCTGTCCCAAGAGGGGGTTCCAAAGGGGATATCCTGGCAGTGTGGGAAGGCTGGCTAAGGGTTCATGCCCAGGGGTCCTGTGGAATGTACTTCCAATGGTGTGGTGCTGCTGAACAACCACTCTGATTTGGCATCTCCCTTTTTCAAGTTACAGATCAGAGTTTCCAGGGCTGGGGATGGTAGTTCCACCTCCTTCCCTTCTCTCGGCCTGTCCTCAGTGATATTCTCCCTTCTGGCATTTGAAGTGCTTTCCATGAGTTAAGGCAGGGACAGGTCTCCTGCCAAGGCTCCCAAGATGGTGGAAAACCTGCTTGTCCACCTTGATCTCACTTTTTTGAGTGTAGAAATTGTGAATGGAGGGAAATACTTTGTGCACTTGGTGCTGGACAGAAGGGGCATTACCAATATAGAAATTCAATAACCTTACAGCCTTCTCAGAGATTTTTCATTTCTCTGTGGCCCCAGGGACTGTCTCCTTTTTGTACTTGAGTTCTGAGATATTGCTGGTGATAATCTTGGTGCTGTCTATTTGTTTTTGGTTTTCTCTGGGAGAGTGAGGTCATCTTGCTTCTACACTGCTATTTTGGAACTGCCTGAGGTTTGAAAGTAAAGAAAAAATGTTCGTAAGTGAAAGTGTGATTGGTGGTAATGGCTGGGAGTTGGGAGACACAAAAACACTAACTCGAGAATTATAGGCTCAGATGTTTGGATGAGGTGAGGTAACAAATCTTAAGTGGAAAGACTGATGGGGATATCAAAAAGAAAATAGAGATAGAATGAAGTAGGGAAACAGAAATGAGACAGCACCAATACCCAGCTTTGG
Source organism: Pan paniscus (assembly GCF_029289425.2). Classification (NCBI taxonomy): domain Eukaryota; kingdom Metazoa; phylum Chordata; class Mammalia; order Primates; family Hominidae; genus Pan; species Pan paniscus. The sequence continues at coordinate 33,455,629 of NC_073263.2, read as the reverse complement.
AATGCTTACAGTTTTATTTGGAGCAGAAAGGATATAAGATGTTTTCAGGCTGAGGCTGCCTTTCTTTAAGTCTTAAGGCCCTCCAGTTTCAGTTGGATGAAACCTTCTATTAACATATGAGGGACCCACATCCCTTATTCTGGCTCCTGGAGCTCTGCCTTTGATGTTCTCTCTTGGATCCTTTCTTCAACTTTCCTCTAATTTTTGTCTTAGTTAAGCTTAGCTTACCTGCTTCATTCAAGGCAACACTCCCTAAGGAACAGCAAATTTCTGTATTTCAGATGTCTCAGCTATCTCTCAAAGCTAAATCAATACATTTACAGGATATGAATTGTTATGATGATGGAGTTACTGGATTTTTAAAATATTCATTTGACTTGCTTGGATAGTTATCTGACCAAATTGTTTGGTTATTTTGGTATTATGTAGAGACAGTTGAATAATGTTATTAAATTATATCTAATCTGTTTTTTTTTCCTGGTTGAATTGTCCTGCTATATTTAACTTCTGTGCCTAGAAATTATTTTCTGATGTCTCGTTAATTTTCCTTGCATTCCTCTGAAAGTTTTCACAACTATTCTTATTCTTAATATATGGGACATAGGACTTTAAGCACATTTATATGATGCAAATATATATATATTCTTGATGTATTTATGTGATTATATGTGGTATGTGTCTATACATATATATTTGACATTGTAGAAATAGAGCATCTGGTATTTTCATCCACATGTTTGATATTATATAGTTGTTATAATCCAGTTGGCTGTGTGCTTAGGTCACTTTTTTTGTTGTTGTTCATTGATGGGTGTAATATGCAGATAATCAAGATTTGATGCAATTAAGATAAAATACATCTATCATTTCTCCTTGATCTACCATATCAGATTAGCTTAAAAGGATTTGATTTTAAGTAGGACACATTAGTCATTATCCACTAAGTACCTTCTTGTCTTCAAGTTATTTGCAAATTTATTGTATCAGGGTTTCTGCCAGTATTTTCTTAAGCATCCATGTGAAGGTTACTTGTCTGCTCTGCTTGTTATATGACTTGTGACTTCATTTAGTCCTCTACTGGTGACAGATTTCCCTGTTAATACCTCAAGATAAAACCTTTAGGGAACCTTGCATATGAATAAAAAGAATGCATTAAAACCAAGGTTGGTAGAGTTGCTTCTATTATTAGAATTCCTACTATGATTTTCTGCCAGCATTTTGAGGGCATAATGAATGCTTAAAAATACCATTGCCACTCTTAGTTGTATATTTAATATCAGACTTAGCAAGCAAGATTGTAAAAATGCTTAGTTTCTTATTTTTTACAACCACTAAACGTGGTGGAGTCTTCAGTTATTTTAAGTAGTGATGACCTAGAAGGACTAAAAAGATAAAAATTATTGGAAATTATAACCTTTTCCACCTTGTAAGTGAATTAAATTATATGTAACACAAAGTTTATGTTATTTCATGAGGTATGTGATTGATACCCAATAATATTCTGTCTCCTAGCTATGACATTTGCATTTTTTAAAAATTAGGTTAATTTTACATATTGATATATCTAGAAGAAAGCATGGTATAAAAGGAATAGGAATGGATTAAGGAATCCCATTGGCCTAGTTTGAATCTCAGCTGGCCCACCTACAAGCTGTGTGACCTTGGACAAGTAACCTAAGCTCTTGGAGCCAATGTTCATCATCAATAAGATGGTGAAACCATCTCAGTTTCATCATCAATAAGATTACCTATCTTAAGAGTTTGTAGTAAGCTTAAAGGGGATGATGTAATTAAGCTCAGCACAATGCCTGACACAAACATAGTAAATGATAAATAAACATTAGGGTCCAAAGATTCATAGATTTTCTGAAGAGAGGTGGGAAACTGCTAAACCATTTTAGGGCAATTATTTTGCTCATTTCATCACACTGGGTCAATACGATTGCTCATTTCATCACACTGGGTCAATACGATGGCATCCAAATCACCATTGTGAGGTATCTAGGATATAATCCCTTCTAGTCTGATGAAGTCAGATTAACATTGCTATTATCAGATAAGGCAGAACTACCCATATAGGGTAGTAATGGCACATACATGAGCTCTGATATTGCTTCTGGGCATGCATGGAACCAAATTTAGATCATCAGCACAAATGGAAAATTGGTGTAGGCTCTGGCCAAATGACTGAACTCATAAATTAACATCATTTGCTACACAATAGTTCTACTGAGGTGACACATTACCAAGGGTTATGCAGGCCTCAAGTCAAAGCTGGGACCCTACCCACCCCACACAGTTTACATACTGAACCTCAACACCCTCGGAGACTTTAACAGGAGGTCGTAAGGCTGCTCCTGATCATAAAGAGTCATTATCTCCATCATCACCAACGTACTAACAGATGCATATATAAAATATATAGGGTCCATGAAGTCAGGACCGTTGAACCTACTGACCACCAGTATATCCCTAGCACTCAGAAAAAGAATCTAATCCATAGTAGGCTAACAAAATGTCTTTGTTCTCCAGCTTCATCCATGTTGACACAAATGACAGGATGTTATCCTTCTTTATAGCTTAGTAATATTATATTGTGTATATATACTGCATTTTAAATAAACCAGGCACAGGCAGACAAATACTGCATGGTTTCATTCATATGTGGCATCTAAAAAGGTTGCTGTCATAGCAGTAGAGAGTAGAATAGTGGTTACCAGAGGCTGGGGATTGGAGGAAGCCTGGGATAGGAGGAGAGGGTGGTCAATGGTTGCAAAGTTATAGTCAGCAAGGAAGAAAAATTTCTGGTGCTCTATTACATAGTATGGTGATTATAGCTAATAACAATTTGTGCATATTTCAAGATAGCTAGAAAAGAGGATTTTGAAAGTCATTAGCACAAAGAAGTGATAAAGGTTTGAGGTGGTAAAAATGCCAACTACCCTGATTTGATCATTATACAATGCATACATGCATTTACACATCACACTACCCTCTAAACATGTACAATTATTATGTGTCAACTATAAAGAGAATGTTAAAAATAAATTTTTAAAAAGGGTATTTGTTTACTAAATTTTCAATTGGCAAATTTTTTAATTATCAACCAGCCTGTGGAGTTATTGAGCTAAAAAATCTTACTAAAGGTTAAAAACTAGCCCAGCCCTGTTGGTTCAATGCTTATGATTTCTAAATGTTCCTCAAAATATCTGTATATTATTTCTTGCCTTACCAAGCACAGTGTAGTGAACATAACTGCATCGTTCAGTGATGTGTTGGATCGCTGAAGCTTTGGGTTATCATGCTAAGTCCAGTCTCGTCTTTCAGCTGCAGATACAAATGCAGGAAAAGTAACAGTTGGCATGAAGAAAGTATGATCTTGTAATACAAATTTAAGATTTTCTTTAAAGGGCCAGGCGCGGTGGCTCACGCCTGTAATCCCAGCACTTTGGGAGGCCGAGGTGGCTGGATCACAAGGTCAGGAGATCGAGACCATCCTGGCTAACACGGTGAAACCCCGTCTCTACTAAAAATACAAAAATTAGCCAGGCATGGTGGCGGGCGCCTGCAGTCCCAGCTACTCAGGAGGCTGAGACAGGAGAATGGCGTGAACCCGGGAGGTGGAGATTGCAGTGAGCTGAGTTTGTGCCACTGTACTCCAGCCTGGGTGACAGAGCAAGATTCCATCTCAAAAAAAAAAAAAAAAGATTTTCTTTAAAATAAATATTTGCTATCAATGAATGTTTTCATCACAGATCTTTTTTTCTAAATCCATATGGAGAAAAATAGTATTTTCCAGGAATCTGCTATATGAGATCTGGATAATTTTTACTATACAAAACTTTCATTGTCACTAACAGTTATTTTATTCCAGAAACTGTTTGTGAGCATCTATTGTATACAGGAATATCATTCATTGTATCCATCCATAGAGTAACGCAGCATTGTGGCTACTCGGCTTCCGCACTTGAGAAATGGAGTCATAGATATTTAACTGCAATTCAATATATTATAAAATTACAATATTTATAACAATATATAATTACAGGAAACTGTGGTTAACTAGGAGTGACTACTCTGTTTAGGAGGACTTCCCAGAAGAGGCACCATGTGAGGTAAGTCTTGAAGGGTGAGTAAGAGTTCAGTAAACCAAGGCCACTGTGTTATAAAACTCCAAGAAGCACCATTCACGTTGTATGTAATGGTGCCCCCTGAACTTGTGTGCCAGCGGAAGAAACTCTTTGTATATCAGTTAGGATGCTTTCACCCCATCAAGCTACCAATGACTTTCTTCACAGAATTGGAAAAAACTACTTTAAAGTTCATATGGAACCAAAAAAGAGCCTGCATCACCAAGTCAATCCTAAGCCAAAAGAATAAAGCTGGAGGCATCACGCTACCTGACTTCAAACTATACTACAAGGCTACAGTAACCAAAACAGCATGGTACTGGTACCAAAACAGAGATGTCGATCAATGGAACAGAACAGAGCCCTCAGAAATAATGCTGCATATCTACAACTATCTGATCTTTGACAAACCTGAGAAAAACAAGAAATGGGGAAAGGATTCCCTATTTAATAAATGGTGCTGGGAAAACTGGCTAGCCATATGTAGAAAGCTGAAACTGGATCCCTTCCTTACACCTTATACAAAAATTAATTCAAGATGGATTAAAGACTTAAACGTTAGACCTAAAACCATAAAAACCCTAGAAGAAAACCTAGGCATTACCATTCAGGAGATAGGCATGGGCAAGGACTTCATGTCTAAAACACCAAAAGCAATGGCAACTAAAGCCAAAATTGACATCTAATTAAACTAAAGAGCTTCTGCACAGCAAAAGAAACTACCATTAGAGTGAACAGGCAACCTACAAAATGGGAGAAAATTTTCGCAACCTACTCATCTGACAAAGGGCTAATATCCAGAATCTACAATGAACTCAAACAAATTTACAAGAAAAAAACAAACAACACCATCAAAAAGTGGGCAAAGGACATGAACAGACACTTCTCAAAAGAAGACATTTATGCAGCCAAAAAACACATGAAAAAATGCTCACCATCACTGGCCATCAGAGAAATGCAAATCAAAACCACAATGAGATACCATCTCACACCTGTTAGAATGGCAATCATTAAAAAGTCAGGAAACAACAGGTGCTGGAGAGGATGTGGAGAAATAGGAACACTTTTACACTGTTGGTGGGACTGTAAACTAGTTCAACCATTGTGGAAGTCAGTGTGGTGATTCCTCAGGGATCTAGAACTAGAAATACCATCTGACCCAGCCATCCCATTACTGGGTATATACCCAAAGGACTATAAATCATGCTGCTATAAAGACACATGCACACGTATGTTTATTGCGGCACTATTCACAATAGCAAAGACTTGGAACCAACCCAAATGTCCAACAATGATAGACTGGATTAAGAAAATGTGGCACATATACACCATGGAATACTATGCAGCCATAAAAAATGACGAGTTCATGTCCTTTGTAGGGACATGGATGAAATTGGAAATCATCATTCTCAGTAAACTATCGCAAGAACAAAAAACCAAACACCGCATATTCTCACTCATGGGTAGGAACTGAACAATGAGAACACATGGACACAGGAAGGGGAACATCACACTCTGGGGACTGTTGTGGGGTGGGGGGAGGGGGGAGGGATAGCTTTAGGAGATATACCTAATGCTAAATGATGAGTTAATGGGTGCAGCACACCAGCATGGCACATGTATACATATGTAACTAACCTGCACATTGTGCACATGTACCCTAAAACTTAAAGTATAATAATAATAAAATTGAAAAAAAAAAAGGATGCTTTCAGATGCAAGAAAACAGGATACTACAGAAAGTGGCTGAAATAATGATGGGTTTTTTTTCTTTTTTTTTTTTTCTTTTTTCAGATGGAGTCTTGCTCTGTCACCCAGGCTGGAGTGCAGTGGCTCACTGCAACCTCCGCCTCCCAGGTTCAAGCGATTCTCCTGCCTTGGCCTCCCGAGTAGTTGGGACTACAGGTGCCCACCACCACAACCGGCTAATTTTTTGTATTTTTAGTAGAGACAGGGTTTCGCCATGTTAGCCTGGATGGTCTCAGTCTCCTGACCTTGTGATCCTCCCAGCTCGGCCTCCCAAAGTGCTGGGATTACAGGTGTGAGCCACCGTGTCTGGTCCGGTTTCATTTTCTTAAAATCTAGAAAAAAGTGGTTCTAGGGTAGTTCAGGCATGTGGCTATGTCTACGCGGCTTTTCCCATCATTTCACTTCTGTCCTCAACATGCAGCTTCTATCCTTGGGCTTATCACCCTGTGGTCAAAAGGCGATTTCTGAAGTCTCAGGTTTACCACATGCAATTACAAGAAGAGAGTCAGGCAGTTGAGAAGACTCTCCTTGAATGTCTTTTTTAAGCTTTTTTTTTTAAGGGAGAAAAAGTCCTCCATGGCAGTCACCCAGAAAATCTACCTGTATGTCTCATTGGCCAGCAGTTATCATATGAACATCACTAGTTGCAAGAGAGAATGGAAAAGCAAGTAAATAATATCTTTAATCTCAATTGTGTGACTCAGTGTCTACTAGAAGGAAAAAGATGGCTGGTGGAGCTCTGGGGTAGGCAACTCACAGTGACTCCAGACTATTTAAAGGTTAAAAAGGGATTATGACTTTTGGTCTCCAGAACCAAACATTCTGACAAACACTAAGGTTATTTTGTCTGTTTCTTCTAAAACTGCACTTGAGTGTTAATAATTTCTAGTAGATAATTATTTTTCCTTTTACTTTCTCAAGAGTAGTATGCTTCAGCTAAACATCCTGTTTTATTCTATCAAGACACCTCTGAGATCAGTATAATTATACTTAATTTTTATTTGCAGAGGTGGGCCAAGAAGGAGTTAAAGTTAAGCAACACAGCTAGCAAATAATTAAATAATGAAACCTAGATGGCTGGGAGGGGAGGAGGGGGTAAGGGCTGAGAAATTACTTAATGTGTATAATGTACATTATCCAGGTGATGGTTACAGTAAAAGCCCAGACTTTATCACTATGCAGTATACGCATGTAACAAAACCGTACTTGTACTCCTTAAAATTATGCAGTTTTTTTTTTTTTTAAAGAAAGCCTGGAATTGGTTCATGGTACTCTGACTATTAGATCAAGTTTTTTCCTATGATGTCTCAAATATTTATATTTTCATAGTATGATATTATTCTATGATGTGATAATATAATGTGATACCATGATAGAATTCCATACACTAGAATGCAGTTTGATAATATAACATAGAGTTAAATTCTGCCATGTTTCAAACTGACTAGTGCAGCCCAAGGCCGACTAATCAACTTTGTGGGCATTTTTCATTATAGGCTCAAAGGTAGCTCCGTTCAATAGGGCAGTCTTTGTTCCAGGAGCCCACTGTGCCTCTTCCCAGCACGGTGCAGTGCCTGAGAGAAATAAAAGAGTTGGCTCTCACACTAAGAGGTCGAGGAGTTCAGGAAATGACCTGGGTATGAGAGCAACGGAGCATAGGAAAAGTTGATCTTGAAAAGCAAGAACTGTACATTCCTTGGACTCCTTTCTCTTTTTCTTTCCTCTGGTCTGCATCTGTCCACATGAAATAACAACATCACGAGCAAGTCAAAAGAACATATTGTGCCAAGAGATAAGATGAGCCTTTGGAAACCCATAAGAAGCTCAGATATATACTTCAGCCCTGGGGAAAGAGACTGCACGGGCCATTTGAAAACTGAGATGGACTCTGTGCTCAAGATCAATAGATTTAATATTCGATAGAGTGGCCGCTGTCGCCATGGTGAGCGGGCTCTGGATGTAATTACAAGGTTCAGCTGGATGGATTGCTGGGAGAAATGCTTTATGAACAAAACAGGGTTGGTACCCTTACACAGTTCATCTCCAGCATATTTCTGACAGTCAGAGACAATTCAGAAGACAGTGCATTTGAAGACATAGTAGAAATGAGAATAACTGGGTCACTTCATTCTGGGGCTTTCAAAGACTGCTCTTCTAAATCAGGCTAGATTCTAAACAGCTCCCAGTGTCTATAGCTATAATTCAGGAGTGTGGCTAAATGTTTACCTGACCTCATTTCCCAACTTGAAGAATTAGCTATTAGACAAGTGAATATAAAATTTCTCCAAAGCAAGCACACTTTGGTCAGCGCAGAACCCAATCAAGTAGAACTCTATAGCATGCATCTAAAGAATGGGAGAGGTCGAGAATAGAGTTTGCCTAAGATGCTATCGTGTATCCTTGAAAACAGTGAGCTGAACAAGGGGTGGAATGTCAGGTTTCCGCGTTATAGGTGGTTCAGTACATTTTGATCATGCTAATTATCCATTTGTGTAGTTGCTCAATAAATGATGTTTCAGGATATGCAGTTGAGCTTTCTGACTGTGCCATATGCACTCTGAATATTCAGAGATTATTCAAAGGCTACACATTGGTGACAAACCCCAGAAATAAAGCAAATGGTGGAGGTGGCTTTTTTTTTTTACTTTTAAGTTCAGGGGTACAAGTGCAGGTTTGTTACATATGTAAACGTGTGTCATGTGGATTTGTTACACAGATTATTTCATCACCCAGGTATTAAGCCTAGTACCCATTAGTGTCGTTTTCCTGATCTTCTCTCTCCTCCCACTCTTCACGCTCTGAAAGGCCTCAGTGTGTATTGTTCCCTCATATGTGTCCATGTAGCTTTTTTAAACATAACTTTTTATTTTTGAAATGGTAACTTCTCATTCCACTGTTAAAAAATAATACAGAGATCCATGTACCCTTTACCTATTTCTCCCAATGGTAATATCTCACATAACTATAGCACAATGTCACAACCAGGATATTGATAGTGATATGATCCTTCAGCCTCATTCAGATTCCCCCAATTGTTTTACGTGTCTGTGTTTGTGTGTGTGTATGTGTGTGTGTAATTTTAGTTATATATAGGTTAATGTAGCTACCACCACAATCAAGATGCAAAACAGTTCCATCACCTCAAGGGTCTGTCATGTTGCCTTTGATGTGGCATTTTAATAACCCTTAAAGGAAAGGTGAGAAATATTTCATTATTTCAATGAAGTGGGAAAAGCAAACTAACAAAAATTATGCAATTTTAAACACTCATTTTCAAGTTTCTTTCATTTTCCATGTCCATATTCTCTCCTGGATTGGAATGCTACAAAATACAATTAATCTGACTTCACAGAGTTCCAATATTTTTGCAGGGTCATTTTAAGGTATATAGTTGGTTGTTACTCAGTTACTTCCATTATAACACACATGACCCATCAATTACATGCCTGGGTATTTATTTTAGAGAAACAAAAAGTTACATTTGCCCACAAACCTGTGCACAAATATTCACAGCAGCTTTTTATGTAGTTGCCAAAAGTTAGAAGTAACTCACATGTCCTTGAGAGCATGAATGTGTAAACAAACTGGAACATCCACGCAATGGGGTACTACTCAGCAACAGAAAGGAATAAAAATGGATACAAACATCAACTTGGATGAATCTCAAAGGCAAGGTGGTAAGTGAAAAGAGCAAATCAAAATATATCCTGTATGATCCCACTTATAAAACATTCTCAAAATGACACAATTAGAATGATGAGAGATTAGTGGTCATTCAAGGTCAGGATTGGGAAGAAAGTGTGAATATAAAAGAAGTTTTATGGAGTTTCTTTGTGGTGATGGAACAGTTGCTGTCTTAGGGCTGCTTTAACAAAAACACAAAAGATTGGGTGGCTTAAACCACAAACATTTACTTCTCACATTTCTGGAAGCTGGGAAGTTCGAGATCTAGGAGCTAGCAGGTCCACTGTTGGGTGAGGTCCTGCCTCCTGTTTGTATCCTCACACGGCAGGCATAGAGACAGACAGAGAGCGGAAGCAAACCCTTTTCTGTCTCTTCTTATAAGGGCACTAATCCCATCATGAGGACTCCACCCTCATAATCTAATCACATCCCAAAGGCCTCATCTCCAAACACCATCACACTGGAGATTAGGGCTTCAACAGATGCATTTGGTGGGTTTGGGAGGACACAAACATTCAGTCCATAGCAGTTATGCGTCCTGACTATGGTGGAAGTTACATGAATCTACACGTGCGATAAAGTTTTACAGAACTATATAACCCCCTCCCAAACATGTTTGCACATAAAAAACAGGTGAAATTGGAATTAGGTGTATAGTTTAGTTCATAGCACTATATTATACTGTGCCAGTTTTCAGGTTTTGATAATGCATTATGTTTACATAAGATGCTAACATCAGGGGAAGCTGAGAATAGGATACAAAGAAATTATCTGTTCTACTTTCATAACTTTTTGGTAGTCTAAAATTATTTCAAAATAAAAAATGAAAACAAAACAAAAAGTTCCCCCCAATTTGCAGAGAAGCTAGCTAAGATTCAAACAGGTTAAATAATTTACACTTATTTTTAAAAACCCTCAAGCCAGTAAAAGGCCAAACTGAGATTTGAGCTCCAGGACTTCTGAGTCCAAATTCAGGGCTCTTTATACCACAGTGCTCCTATTAGCCATGCATTTAGCTTGAGCAGATAAACATTCAAGTGACAGTTGAAGGTCATTTAAGTAGATAGAAGAACATGTTCAAGGTCAGGAGGTAAACAAAAGCAAGGAAAGAAAGTACAAACCATCAAAGCCTGATGGGCAGAGGAAAGCACGGGACTGAGAGAACTGGAGCCATGGAGGGTACAAGAACAGGGACAGAGGGAACGAGAGGGTGTAGGTTGTGAACAGGATATCCTGATTTGAAGATGGAGTGACTCTTGATGATGATAGACCCTCGAAATAGCCCCCGAGAGGAGACAAGTGGCCGGATCCTACTGAAAGTAAAGGTCTGAGTATGAGATGGTCAAGGAATTGCGAGGCCTGAGAGTCAAGTGAGTGGTCCATTGGGACATTCAGGTGAGCCAGAATGATGCAAGAATGTGATGGACAGGAAGATGAAGCTCTATCCCTCCTCGCAGTGTAAGCATCCTGGGGGTAGGTACTGTGCTTTATCTTTGCTCATCACAGAGCCTACAACAATGCCATGGACTTAGAGCGCCAATGATGTTTGCTGAACTAACGAATGAATATTCTCATGCCCTAAGAACCTGAAACAGTTATTGACTCTTATTTAGCCCCTATTTTCCCATGAGGGAGTAGCTTTGGTTGATCAGCATGAACCAAAATGACCATTAAATTCCATCCAAAAATATGTTAATATCATTTTTCATAACAAAGATGAAACATCTTACTAAATTTTGTTTAAACAGTTATCTTAAGTGTCATATATTATAAAGTAAATATTAACCCATAGAGTTCTGATTATCACTAACATCTTTTTTTGTTTGTTTGTTTTTGAGACTGAGTCTTGCTCTGTCACCTGGGCTGGAGTCCAAGGGCACGATCTCAGCTCACTGCAACCTCTGCCTCCTGGATTCAAGCAATTCTCCTTCCTCAGCCTCTCAAGTAGCTGGGACTACAGGCGCCCACCACCACGTCCAGCTAACTTTTGTATTTTTAGTAGAGATGGAGTTTCACTATATTGGCCAGGCTGGTCTCGAACTCCTGACCTTGTGATCTGCCCACCCCTGCCTCCCAAGTACAGGCGTGCGCCACCGTGCCCAGCCACTAACATCTTATAATGCGTGCACATCTGTATGTGCACAACTATACATACACCTTTCCATTTAGAGAATTAAAATGTAAGGTGGTATTCAGAGTTGATCTACCATGGTCTTGATTCTAGAATTGTGCTGTGCAATAGAGTAGCCACTAGCACCATGTGGCTGTTGAGATTTAAATTAAATAAAATTTAAATAAAATTAAAAATTCAGTTCCCCGTTTGCACTAGCCACATATCAGAGGCGCAATAACAGCCTGTAGCTAATAGTTACCTTATTGGACGGTGCAGTTATAGAACGCCCTCATCATCTCAGAAAGTTATATCGAATAGTCTTGCCTAGAGCCACCCACAATGACTCACTAATTCATCTTTTCTGACCCTTTCCTACCTCCCTCACACCATAGTGTCACCTAAGTTTAGTACTCTATTTCTCAATGGGCACCTTACATCCAAAATGCTGCACTTAACATTTATTAGGTTACTTTTCAGCACAATTACATAAAATTTGACTATATTAGAATCCTGTTGTCTTTTATATAAACATATCAGACTGACTATTAATATGTCATAATATGTGTTTAATATGGTAAGAAGTGTGTCAGACAGAATAACAATGCCCCAAAGATTCTATGTCCTAATCCTCAGAACCTATAAATAGGTTTTATATTACACGATAAAGGGGAATTGAGGCAGCAGATGGAATCAAGTTTGCTAATCAACTGATCTTGAATGGGAAAGATTGTTCTGGAGTATCCAGGCAGTCCCAATATAATCACAAGGTTCCTTATAAGTGGAAGAGAAGGGGAAAAGAAAAGTTAGTGTCAGAGTGATGCAATATGCGAAAGACTTAAGCCATGGCTGGCTCTGAAGATGGAAGGGGCCATGAGCCCAGAAATGCAGGCCATCTCTGGAAGCTGGGAAAGGCAAGAAAACAGATTCTGTCCTAGAGTCTCCAAAAAGGAACAGAACCCTGCCAACACCTTGGTTCTAGCTCAAAATCAGCGCGGACTTCTACACTCCAGAACTGTAAAGATAAGCGATATGTAGATTTAAACCGCTAAGTTTGTTGGTAATTTGTTCCAGCAGCAATAGGAATCTAATAGAGAGGTTTCCTAAAAGTCAATATAATTGATGTAATTTTTAGTTATTTAATTTTTTATTTATTTCTTTTTTATTTTGGTAGCTGTGGGGAAGTAGATTGTAAAAGTATTAGTGATACTTTAAGTCTTGGAAGTTTTTTGTTTTAGTTTTTGTTTGTTTTTATTTTTCCCCTAAGACTTTGAAGCTTCAAAATTGGCCTTGTAAAACTTTGTGGGAGTGAATGGAAGAAAGGTTTGCAGAGGCAGAGAGCAGGTCTTGAGCTGAGTATCCAAGCATAGAGTTGCTAATGTAGTACAGTTGTTTGCCTGGAAATGACTGAGGATAAAATTAGCTAGCCTATTTTGCTTCAGGAAACGGGCAAGGAAATGATATAATCTTTAAGAACATTAGAAAAGGAAATTCATAATTTATATTAGTGAGTAATTTCATTTATAATAGCAATAATACAATTGTTCTATTGTGTCTAGTCACTGAGATTTATGTTATCAGATGAGTTTTTAATCTCCATATGTCTTTTTTTGGTTTAATGTGTTTCTGCAGACAACAAACATAAGAAAATAAAGCACTGAATTTCACATCAAAGTAGTAAACTAGGTCTAATGTATTTGGGATGGGAAGAAATTTATAGGGACCTATGCTGAAATACAACCTAGAGTTCTCATATGTACCAAAAGATTATGATAATGATAAGTGCTAAGAAATCACTTCTAAACCTTCTGAAAATTCACACACTCATCCCCTTTTATGCTTGCCTGAAATTTTCACATTATGAACTGACAGGGTTTTCTTGAAGCTTTAAAGGCCAATGTTAAAATGCAACATGGAATTGAAAAAAGTAGGAAAGGCCAAAAATGAATAAACAAAGAGAAGGTTTTGACAGATGACAGAAGAAACCAAGCAGCAGATAAGCTCATGGAAGCTGGTATGGAAATTATAGACAATTTCTTGGTCAGTTTTTTTTCAGCAAATCTATTCTGAATGAACCTGCCAACAGCTCTGAACATCCTGTGTGCACTCTCAGAGCCTCGGAGACCCGCTACATTCCATCTCTTCAGACGCATGTGTCCAGCTGCCTACCACACACCTCAAACTCAACATGTCCCAAACTGAACTATTCGAATTCCTTTCTACCCCATACCTGCTCCTCATCACATTTTTCCTGACCCAACCATTCAAGTTGGAAAGCTCAGTGATCCTTGAATCGTTCCCTCTTCCACCCCTCACCATTTCCAGCCCATCACCAAATCCTCACCATCCCTCCTCCTCTGACCTTTAAGGTACACGCACTTCACACCCATTTCCAGAGCTCATTTCCAAAGCTCGTTAATCTCATGGGTTCTTATGGAAACTGTAATGGGTCCCTCCTAACTAGTCCTGTCAGTGAAAACGATGTATAACCACTGGACATCACTCAAATTATTTTATTTAAAAATATTTTTGTATGCTTGTTATCTGAAAATCACTGTACAAAGACACGTCCCTTGATATCAAAAAGTTCTAGTGGGATCAGGAACAATAATAATACAGAACAATAATAAAAATAACTGCAGTTACTACTTATTGAGCATCTTATATATTTTTGGCATTGTTACAGATGCATATATTGCCCCTAATAATCACAACAGCCCTACAGGCAGGAATTACACTCATGGTATAGCTGTAGATATGGAAAGCTCAGAGTCAGAGAAGTTACTAACTTGACAAGATCTCACAGTCCTGAGTAGAAACCTGAATTTCTTGAGGGCAGAGGCTATAATAGCCTATATTATATAATATTGTAATAAACTATATTTAGAAATATATTTAATATAAACTTATTATAATCCATTATAGTGAAATGTTTATAATCCATTATAACAACATATTCATATATTATATAAACTATATCATATAATAATAAAACCTTTTGATTTTCTTTTTAATCTCGGAATTTAAAAAATTCAAAGCGCCATATATTATATATTATATATAAACTTATTTTACTATAATCTATTATAAAATGTTTATAATCCATCATAATACAATGTTTATTATATAAACTACTATGTAATAACATAATAAAAGCTTTTCATTTTTATTAATGCCAGAATAAAAAAACATCAGACAAAGTAGTGGCTGGCTTTATAATGACAAACAGTCTAAGTCAGAGGAAAGCTATAGCCTGTAGAATGACATTCATATTCCTTAAACAGCTTCCATATCAAAGTGTCAGGTTCTTCCTGTTTATGCTTGTGAGCTCTAATTCTCCTTAATATACCTTGGTCCTATCATTTCTTACCGCTCTTACAAAGAAAATGCATGCAGTTAATGAGATTTTCTCCATAGGAGCACTGTGATCATTTAATGAAAGAATGTCTGTGGAATGCCTACCACAGAGCCTGACAAAGAGTAGACCCTCTATAAGAAACAGTCAATACAGCATAATGGCTAAGACAGTGGGCCGCATAATCAGCTTACCTCTACTCCTTAATGCTGTGTGACTTTGGCTAAGTCACTCAACCTCTCTGAACCTCAGCCTTCTCACAGGTAAAAATGTGGCTGCTAATAATACTACCTATATCATGAAGTTCCTATGAATCCAATTGGATAATGCATGTAAGCACTTAGCCTGATTTAGTAAGCCATCAATAAATAGTAGCTTTCAGCTGTTATCTTGCCTCCTCCCCAGGAAAGCAAAATTGCAATAAAAGTGTTATAGTGAAAAAAGAAATCAGTGTCTGCTTTTCATCCACTGCATTTATATAGACACCAGGCTTTTTTGCGAAAAGCGCACTGGTTTATCATCTGAACAGAAAGAGAGCAAACCATGGGATTTGGGAGCTCAGAGAGAACATTAGCTGAAATCTAGCTCGATCTGGCCAAGTTCAGAGATAAGATAAAGGTTCATAAAAGAAAATCGACTTCCCAATGCTGCAAAGCTTATTTAAGGCAAACCCAAGAGTAGATTCCAACCTCTCATTTGTAATCCCATGCTCGTTCAACTACGACAAAACGTACACATTTTTGGAGGTCAGTTCAATACCTTCTCACGTGTTAGAAATTCTAAAATAAATTGCTAGTCACATTGTTCCCAAATGTCTAAGTGATTATATTAATTTAAATAAACTATCTATGGCTCAGTTTTCTAAAATTCAAGTAAAAGGGAATTTATATACTACTAAACACGTTTCTAAATTACTTAAAATGGATTAAGATAAAAATATGAATACTCTCACTGAGTTAAAGTTTTTCAGATTAAGTGAGTTTCATAAAACCACTCAAATTCAGAAAGCAATGAACATTGATTAAAATAAGGATTGTCAACAAAAACTTTGAAAAATAAAGTGAGGATATTAAAATTGACTCAGGGGTGCTTTTTGCCGTCAGGGAGATCCCATCTGCCAGTTCCCTGACACGACAGACCACGGAAGCGCTTCTATAGCAGCTGTATCTTCAGCTGTATCACCTGGGAGCTAATTGTTTAAACTGTCTGAATATGCTGAGTATGCTCATTTATTGGGTAACTATTGATCAAAACTTCCTTTACTCCAGGCATGGTGGTAGGAGTGGGAACTGAAATAATAAAATAAAATAAGGTCCCTGTCTTCAAGAATCTTTGGATACAATAGGAGAAGCAGACAAGTGATTAAGAAGCTGCAATCCAGGATAACGGATATCAGTAGTTAACGCTTAGGATAATCAAAATCAATAGCTAACATTTATGAAACACATACTATGTGCCCAGCAATATACTAAACACTTTCAAGTTGTTTCACAAAACCCTCTCAGAGGGCTGCTATGATTAGCTTCAGGAAACTGAGGCCAGGAATCTGCCCAAGGCCACCAAGCCAAAAAGCAGGACTCAAACCTGTCAGCTGAGCCCACGTCCCGTCTGTGACAGTTGCTCCATCAGTGATTGACGGGGAACATATAACATGCAACGGCACCCCCAGGAGAGGCTCCTAACCCAGGCTTGGTGGATCAGTGCCCATTTCCTAGAGGGCCCCTGAGCCTTGAAACCTGAGGTGAATTGGGATCATGCTGGTTGGAGGAGGGTAAGAAAGACCTTTCAAGTAGGCAAGTGAGTGAAAGAGGACTCGCCTTACCACTGTCCTAAGGATTGTTATGTGGCCTTCAAGTCCCTTCTTGGTTTGGCCCAGCCTCAACTCTTTACCATTGTCTACTCATAGGCTTCTGAAAAGTTAAATGAAAAGTTTAACATTTTTCAGTTTATTTAAAGGACCAAGTTTGCTTTCCCTGCTGGGTCTCTGGGCATGCCACTCCTCTGCCTAGATTATAGCTACTCCTGGGTAATGCTTCATCATTCTGCAGGTCTCAGCTTACATATTGTTTCCTTTAGGGAATCTTCCATGAGTTCTCTCCAGGCCCTCCCCAAACTGGCTTTTGGTTCCCTACTATGCACCCTATGACCCCCTCTATTTTTGTCATCGCAGTAGTAAGTATTCTAATAAATCCACCTTCAAACATCTGCCTTCTCTATGAGACTCCATAACCTCCATTAGTAAGGTCTGTTTTATTCATCACTGTATTACCAAAGCGTGGCACAATGCCAGGCACATAGTAGGTGCTCAATAATTATTTGTAGAATGAATGAAAAGATCTAAGTGTATGGAGTAACATCCCCATCTTGTGGCCTTTTGGAAGACGCCGGGTAAATCTTAATCCGCTGCTGCATTTTCAATACCAAAAGCACAGGTGGACTTTCAAGATCCTTACTCCATGCACTGGATAACATTAAAATAAAAATGGGATCCTATCTCCAAGTTCAATGTTTCCCATGGTTAGTTAACACAAAGCAGGAGAAATAGTTGGAAGGGAATCAACCTGAATATATGGCTCTAAATAGAAGTGAGGCACTTAAACCAGACAAGCCAATTGCCTTGTCTACTTCCATTATGGAGCAAAGGATTTTATTTAGGTTTACCATCTGGGGGGTCATTTTCCAGGTATATATTTCCTCATGGCCTGAATCATTCTCAGTTGGATTTACAGCCTACTTCCAATCATAGAGCTCAGATGGAAGGAGAAAGCAGATAGTTTGGAGAGGAAGCACCCAGCTAGTGGCCGGGCATGGTGGCTCACGCCTTTAATCCCACAACTTTGGGAGGCCAAGGCAGGTGGATCACCCGAGGTCAGAAGTTTGAGACCAGCTTGGCCAATGTGGTGAAACCCCATCTCCAATAAAAATACAAAAAATTAGCCAGGCGTGGTGGCGCATGCCTGTAATCCCAGCTACACAGGAGGCTGAGGCAGGAGAATCGCTGGAACCTGGAAGGCGGAGCTTGCAGTTAGCCGAGATTGCACCACTGCACTCCAGCCTGGATAACAGAGTGAGACTCTGTCCCAAAAAACAACAACAAAAAAAACAAACAAAAAGAAGCACCCATCTAGTTAGTGGCATTGCTGGCCCAGTGTCCCCATCACGCTGCCTCTGCTGTCACAGTTAAGTTTGTTAATACTTGAGCTATGATTAGTTAGTGTGTGGTAGAATAGAATGATGGCATGTTGTTATTTAGCTCATTTCGTTATGGAATAATCATAATTAGCATGCAACTTCTCTCTTTATGTGTGGTCCAGAAGAGGATGATGGCGCATAAAGTTATTCCCAAAGTAGGATGCTTTGAAAATGTTGCAGAGAAAGAGCAATAACATTAAAGTTTTATAGAGAGATTAGAATTTGAGTGAAAATTTTTATATACAAAAGCATTAAATTTTGACGGACAAGTCTATTCATCCCCAAAATAATAATCTACAACTTCAGAATCTTAGACTATTTAAAGAGGAAAGATGCTTAAAGGAAGACTACCTCTGATTAAAATGAATAAACATTTTTAAAGGACTTTGACCGCCTCAAAGTAATTATTTCAGGCAGTTACCGGAGTATTTCCTGTGAGCCATGAACTGAGCACATCACATAGACTATCCTATTTACCCTCATCATCAACAACAGGGGCCTGGTCTAAAGATGAGGAGATGGAGCAAAAGAGGGTGAAGGGTCTTGTTCAAAGTCTCATCATGAGTAAACGGTGGACCCAAGATTCAAGGCACCAGAATCTAGAGTGCCTACTTTCATGTCCCTTTGCAAAACCAAAAGTTAAACATATCCTCTCTCTGTCAGTTTGTTACCCTAAAACGTTTTAAAGATGTATCAAAGTTATGATCTCACTTCTCAGACACTCCATGGATGTCTTCTCTGTCCTTTTGCCCAACAGAAATTTCTGGTATAATAATAAGCCACAGTGAAGTCAAAACAGCAGAGTATTTGGAGTTGAAAAACAGGCGCTTTGAAATAGTTTAATCTTCCACTTTATCAGGTCACTTAATCTTCCTCAAACTTTTCTAAATCTGTAAAATGGGTGCAACATCTATTTCACACAGTTGTTGAATTTCATGAAATAATATCTTTAAAAAGGCCTGGGACATGAGAGTTGCTCGAACATTTGTTGGTTCTGACTCAATGATTGTCCCTGGGCTCCACAACCCCCTCTAAACTTGGCAACGCCTCCTCCACCCCATTGCATATAAGAAGCCTGGGGGGTGTAGAGTTGGTCACTGAGACATTGGATTGATAGGATAAATTTCTTTGCTAATATTTGAAACATTCTCGAGGACCCTATTAGGTCCATAGAAATCTTTTCCCTCAATTTTGTCTCCTAAACAAACCAAATCTAGCCCTTTCTAGTCACAGGCCTAGGTTGTTTAGCCCAACTTTAAAAGTTAATTGGCTCTTTAAGTCATCACTGAATGTAGAGGAAACATACAAGCCCAAATGAAAACATTCTTCATTTATTTTTCAGAGAGAAACAATCACCAATGATTCACTCATTCATTCAACACCCTGCAAACATTCAAACATTTATTGAGTGCCTACTATGTATTTTGGGGGGGGGGGGGTTTGGTTTCTTTTTTTTTTGTTCTGTTTTGTTTTTCGTTTTGTTTGTTTGTTTTTGAGAGGTAGTTTCACTCTTGTTGCCCAGCCTGGAGTACAGTGGTGCCATCTCAGCTCACCGCAACCTCCACCTCCCGGGTTCAAGCGATTCTCCAGCCTCAGCCTCCGAGTAGCTGGTATTACAGGCGTGTGCCACCACGCCCGGCTAATTTTGTATTTTTAGTAGAGACGGGGTTTCTCCATGTTGGTCATGCTGGTCTCGAGCTCCCGACCTCAGGTGATCCGCCTGCCTTGGCCACCCAAAGTGCTGGGATTACAGGCGTGAGCCACCGCACCCGGCCGTTTATTTTTAATAAAATATAATGCCAAATGTTCAGAATATTTGGAGACTGATAAAGTTCATATAAGTTGTAAATATTTTTACTACCTCTTTCAATCATTTCCCAAGAATTAAATTCCAAGAGTGATGAGTTTACACTGTATGTGAACAGCACAGACGTGTCTGAACTCTCCACGCTGACGACCTTCCAGCACTAATAAGGCCTTCTCCCCTCCAGTGCCTTTGGTAATGGGCATCTCCCTTTCCAATTCAGCCACTTACATCGTATTTAAGATTATGAGTAAGTTTTCATTACCACACACTCTGCCCTTTGTCACAGCCCAGGAACATGAAGTCGAACAAACAAGTAGATATTAGGCAAGAGTTCTCTTATCTCTTGCCACAAAGATAAAAGAAAAAAAATTGAAGAAACAAATGAAACCTCCTGTCTGAACGTTAATAAAATGATTAAGAACCAAAGGACTTTGAAATACTATTGTAAATACTGACTACTACTAAATACTACTTGGTACAAGCAGGTATGCTTTAAGAACTCTAACTGAACCACAGTCTCTAACTGAACCAAAATCTTAAATGTTTTGCTTTTACTAATCTGTAAAATAGTGGGGATACCGGCCCTTCTGCTCATCCAGAGGTCTGGGAGACTGAGTGGCAAAGCTGCCATGCCAAGTGAAGAGAATGGCCCCAATGTTACATAAATGTTACTACATGGTTTAGGCTCCAGAAATCTCTTCTGCCTTCTATATTGTTTGTTTTCAGAGAATGGGAGAGGCGATAATGCAAGGTAGAGGGATGTGGTGAGCAGAATAATGGCCTCCAGAGATGTCCACGTCTTGCTCTGGAACCTGTGAATATGTCACCCTACATGATGAGAGGAACTGTGCAGATGTGATTAAATGAAGCATCTGGAGGTGGGAGATTATCCCGGATTAGCTGGCTGTGGCCAATGTCATCACAAGGGTAGTTGGAAGAGGGCAGCAGGAGGGCAGCAGAGTCAGGAGGTGGGGTGATAAAAGCAAGAAGTTGGAGGGATACGAGGAAGGGATCATTAACCAATGATTGCAAAAGGCCTCTGGAAGCTGGAAAAGGCACAGACACGGATTCTTCCCTGGAGCTTCTGGGAGCAACCAGCCCTGCTGACACCTTGACTTTAGCCCAGTGAGAATGACTGCAGACTCTGAGCTCCAGAACAGTAAGAGGATAAATGTGGGTTGTTTTGAGCCACTTGATTTATGGTTATTTGTTATGGCAGCTATGTAAAACTAATACAAGTATGAAGCTGTGTTCTCTAGTTACAAAGACCAAAGGACTGAAAATCAGAACACTTCGGTTCCAATTTTGTCTCTGACATTACTAGCTGTGTGATTTTAAATAAGTCACACTGCCTCTCTGGGCCTTGATTTACCATATACCAGAGGGCTCCACTAGTTAACTCTTTAGTGCCTTCTAACTCTGAGGGTCTACAGGGGACACAGTGTGAAAAGCACAGAGACACTTAAATCAATATCCTCCTTGTCCTCCTGATGATATTCCCAATTTTAATTTATATTCTCCTTCGCCTATTATACCTCAAGCAATGATAAAGCCAGATAATAAATTCCAGACATTGGTACTGAAGACATAGAGGCATATTAAATGCATTTATAAGACCTGGGATCTGTTTGACTAGTATACAAGATTTTTTTGGAAAAACAAAACAAAACAAAACAGAACAAACAAACAAACAAAAACAATGGTGCTACCTTAGGTAGGTTTATTTTAGAGAAAGACCTTAGTTCTAGCCAGACATATGGGCCGGCTGTTCCACTGCACCACTGAGTGTTTATCTTCTCCACTCCTGTGCAATAATTTTAATAAAAGTCCTGCAGCAGCCTTCACCCCAGGTGGCGAGCCAGCCCCACCTGTCTCTCTTCCTGACAGACTGTTGAACATGGATGCCTTCCAGAGACAAAAAGTCATTATTCTGCCTTCTCAACCTTTCTGTTTTTGCTCCAGGTGGCTGTTGCAAAATGTTGTATACTTAGAAACATGATGTCAGCTATTTCTTATTTTGCCATCATTGAGATGTCATGTGACTTCAATTTTCCAACAAAATAGATCACTTTTCACACCTGTCCCCATTCTGTACACACGAGAGAAAATTAAATGGATTAAAGGGATCCTGCCAATTTATGTTTCATTTCTTCTGAATAAACAAGCCCACCCAGGCACCTGGCACTGGAAGTGAGCTGAAGACAACCAGGCAATGCTTTGCCCTTCACCAGTTCCATGCAAATGATTTTTTATGAAGCTGAGCTGTTCGTTGCTTTCAATCTGTCAGATTTTATGAGGATTTTCACCAAAATCAAAACAGAATCCAAAATATTCCGAGCACACATTTAAGAACTAGATTCTAGGTACTTAGCAAATCTGACAGTAGCTCACTCATGATATTTTGTCCATTTGATCAAGGATTGCTCGTTCCCTTTGTGGAACCACCAAACAAGGATAAGCAAGTTAGACTGGTATACTTCTTTCTCCGAGACTTGTACAGCATCAGGTTTTTTACACTGACCATCTTGCTCAACTTGCTCAGCCTCTGAAGGCTTAAGTAATCCAATGGAGGCCTTCTAGGATGTGACTTGAAGTTAAGAAGGTGATAGTCATTATTTTAGCATATTAAGACACCGGACATATGCTAGGAAAAGATTAACTCTCGCAATGTGAAAAGGTCTGAATAATGAAGTCCTTGTCTCTCTCCCCACTTTCCCTGCAGGATCTGAAGCACCCACTTCTCCTTCCCCTTTTCCTCCCAGGCCAGCCCCATCCAGTAGCAAAACTAGATGAGGAAAAGAAAGGCAAAGAACTCACACTGGAGGTGAGACAGAAGGGAGAACTTTGGGAACAGATGGCACAAGAGACATTCAACAATATCTTTCTTTGCAGATAAACATTAATCTTCCTGAAAAGGATTGTATTTTCTATTGATAGAAGTCATTCCATTTTTATATTTTTTAGTTTCTTCTGTGAAAAAAAGCAGTTGAGTAAACAAAACAACAATCATGCCCCCTACCCCTAAAAAAAAAAAAATCTACACAGTTTTTTATACATCTCTCAATTTTTTGTGGTTCCCTGTCCCTAGATGGAAATCAAATGTTATCCATGAATCAGTCTTGTAAAGGTCAAGGCTCTTGGTTACAAGCAATGGAGACCAAATATCACTAACTTAATGAAGCAGAAAAGGCATTTGCCGAAAGGATATTGTGTCATTAACTCAATCAGCAAAAAGGCCAGAGAATCCAGGCTGAGAAAATGGGCAGGACCGGAGTAGAGTGAACAGCTGGGAACCAGGCACATTTTGTCAGAAAGCCACCTCTGGTGACCACCACTGCTGACAGTAAGAACTTAGTGTCACCACCACCAGACACCTCCTGTTCTTGCCTCCAGGATTTTGACACTAGCCACTGCCCTTGCTGGATTCCACACTTATTCTCAAACTAGCACCCAGAAGCATTTCTCACCTGGCTTTGTATCACTGGAACATTTGAATATTTAAGCCTAGGCAATGGACACATATTCTAGGAGCAGAGGCCACGGGAAAGGAGTGTCTGGCCTTTTTTTTACCTGTGGAGGGTCTTGACTTTGAGTCATCCAGGTTCTTGATATTTTGAACAAGGAATTGGGCAATATTCACAAACAAAGCAACAAAACAATGAAGCAACAAAATCACAGAGCTATTGAAATGAAAGTACACTCCCGTACACTCCACAGAGTGGGAGCAGGCTCCAGCAAGCCACTCAAGAGCACTGGTTACAGAATTTTCTGGGGTTTAAATATCCTTTAGAGGTTTCCCACTGGTTACTTAGTTACACCCTATGTAAATGAAGGAGTGGCCCACAGCCAGTCCGATTAGTTGTGATAGGTGACCAATCAGAGGCTGAAGTTACAAAGTTACAAGTGAAGACTTGCCCCATGACCAGCCTGATTGGTTGCAGGAGGGAACCAATCAAAGGTACTTTCCATTTTTCATCTGTGAGGCGGTGCAAAGTTAGTAGCCTCTTATCCCTTTGTAAGTTGGGTGTGGAGAAGTGGGGTTTTCCTTTTGATTCAGTTCTAGGAAGTAAGTGTGAATCAGCCTTAGTTTCCCTGCCTCCAGACCCTACTCTCCTGCCTCAATTTCAGCTTCTGTAATGGGAAGTGAGGCCTCCCTTTCACCAAGACTCACATTTTAAAGGTCTCTGCACAAATGGAAGGGAAGGGTGTTGGAGCTTGACTTTCCGAACAATAGCTGATGTCCTGCACAGGTCCAGTTATCTTCGTACCTGATATCCACATATGTTCTTCACTTAAAAACACTTATGCCTCATATGATGCAACGTTCCTTAAACAATCAAGACATTTTCAAGCTCTCCCAGCAAAGGAAGGCAACCCTAAGCCTTGTCAGTTACTGCCTCCAGCTCAAAGTCTAAGAGCTCTGAGTGATGTTATTTTCCTCTCTATTTCTGTTGGATTCCACCTTAATATTCTGTAGCCAGTGGCCTGAAATGTAAAATTAACCAACAAAACTCATGTTTTAAATGGCATAGTAGGGAGGAAGGAAAGACAAAGAAAATTAGTCAAAATATACCAATGTATACATGACGTGGTAAAGAAGGAAATATGAGTCCTGGGGTTGTAGCTGATAGTTGTGATTTCTCCCCACTACTGTACAATTCATCTTCCTTTCATCTTCAGCCAACATAGTAACCCGTGTGGGGTCTTTAGTTCATGGGTGACACAAACCTTCCTTCCCATCTGGGAGATCGCAGCCCTGGTGGGTCTGGCCTGTAGGGGGCAGCTGTAATTTTTCATTAATTTTCACCACTTGATAAAGTAGTAATAGGATGCTGCCCAGGGAATCATCTACACTCATCTCTTTTGGGTAGTGAGGCCCTATTTCCTCCTGACAGTTAGAATCAATCATCCCATGATTCTTATTTTCCCCTCTTCTCTCAGAAGCATGAGTGGCTTAAAATGATTAAGTTTATTTTCCAATTCTTCTGAAAACTGTTAGTACATCCACTGGAAGAAGCATTTCTCCTTGAGGTACTAAAATGATTAACAGAATCACAGGGAAAGAAAGCAAGCTTTATAGGTGGGTCATTACTTTACCAGGTAGAGAATCAATTCCCATTTCCAATTCATTATTCCTGGACATGCACATCTCTGAGTATGGAAGAAAGAGTACCGTGTTTCAGTTGACAGTTTAGAGTGTATTCTGGATTTTGTAAAATCAGGTATTGGCACTATTATTAAGTATTCCATTGTCCATTGCACTATTCTATAAAGCTAACTGCTTCTAGTGATGGGGATGAGATGAGATCTGGGAACTCCAAGAGTATTAACATTGCCTTGTTTCTTTTATTGCACTTAAACTTCCAGTTGGCCCTTCCTACTGTAACAGTCCTTCCTTCGTAGATCAGGAAACTTATGAAGATATTTGCCAATTACTCAGGAAATCTATTCCAATTGTATAGAATATGCACACTTATGTATACATACATAATATTTATATGTACACATATGTACAAGAATGAATAACCATGTTCAAAAACATGATTATTCACCCTATTTACCCTAAACTGGATCCTAATTATCATCTGGCTTTTTAAATACCTATTCCTCCTGGTAGGCCTTAGTGGAATTTCAGAAATTAGTCTAGATTAGAGCCATTGGAAAATCTTCCCTTAGAATATTTAGGTATTTCCTTTTTCCCAGGGCCCAGTTACCATGGTAAATCACTACCAAGGAGGCTTTTAAGGAAAAATCAGTAGAAATATAAAGAGTATCCCCTTGTGACTTTCTATCGGGCCTTTTCTGAGGGGGCTCAGACCTGCCTTTACTCAAGGGGCTCCAGCTGTTTGATGTGGCTCAGGGCTGAGAACTGTATGAGGCACAATGACTCTCCATTACAAAAGCTCAAGTCAGGACTCTTTGCAACACCTAGAGATGGTTTTATTTCTTATTTGAATTCATTAAGAAAGCTGTAGTGAGCTTCCAATCAAAGAACTCATGATCAATTATCCACCTCCAAACTGTATGGATCACACCCTTCCAGCTGACCATGAAGGTAAGCACACCATGTTACCTCTCCCAAATAACTGCTATTACTTGCTTGGGTCTCTGGGTGCTTCCCATTGAGTTTATGAGACCATTGCCCCTGCAGCATTTCCTATTGGCATCTCTGCCTACAGAAAAAACCCCTGGACCACATCTCAAAGGTGCTCACCTCAACGATATATTTGTGAAAGCGTTGGTGAAGACAGTTCCTTCTAAGACCTCTTGGAGGATGTAGTTAGGGGAACCACACTTGATTAGCCAACCAAGAACTATTGTCTCTGGTAGACATAGTCTATGGTACACCGAGTTTCATTTTGTTTTGTTTTTTTTGAGATGGAGTCTCACTCTTGTTGCCCAGGCTGGAGTGCAATGGCATGATCTCGGCTCACTGCAACCTCCACGTCCCGGGTTCAAGCAATTCTCCTGCCTCAGCCTCCTGAGTAGCTGGGATTATAGGCATGAGCCACCACGCCCAGCTAATTTTTTGTGTGTATTTTTAGTAGAGATAGGGTTTCTCCATGTTGGTCAGGCTGGTCTCGAACTCCTGACCTCAGGTGATCCACCCGCCTCAGCCTCCCAAAGTGCTGGAATTACAGGTGTGAGCCACCACACCTGGCCACACTGAGTATTTTCTGACAGATAAAGTTTATTTACACCTCTGTAGAACCTAGGTTTTATTCAACTAGCCAAGTCAACAATGAGAACTATTTCTTGCTGTTTGGTCTAGCACATTGAATCCAGAATCTCTGGGATGTGAGCCTACAATGATAAATGGGTTGATTTATAATTGATTGATTGATTGATAAATACATTGATCTATAATTATGCTTTTCCCTTCTTGGTAGAGCTTCCTCAGAATTCATTTCCCTGTAGATTTTGCTCATAAGAATTTAGCAAAGTCCTGTTACTCTTTTCTTATGCCAGCTTTCTCCACCTAGGTTTGCCTTTGTAATTTCTCAGGCACCAACTCCTCCATCACACACACTCAATCCATGCATTCCCATTCCAGACCTAGAGCTGTCACTAGAGAGGGTGAGCACAAAGGAAACAACAGCTTCTTACAAGGCAACTCCCTCAGGCAAAGGCACCATGCAACAAATTCCCCTTACTTTCCCAATTTTCACAATCATTATAGAAATATTTTTTTTCATATTTTTAATAGAACTTTCAGGTGTTTTGAATTGGGAGGATTACTGTGCACTGTGAAACCACTACATCCCTGGAAACCTCTCCAGCAACAACTGATGCTGGTGATAACACTCCTATTTAGAAATCCTCCTTCTATGTTTCTATGTCTTCATTCTTCTAATTTTGCATCTTTGTCCAGTTTCTGACTGTTCCTCACTATTCCAAAATGAATTTTGTTCTCTTTCTTCTTCTCTCTTCTATTTCCACAGTTTGAGCTACAATCAATCGATTATTTTCATCAATACATCCCTAGGCTTTACCTCTCTTTACATCTCAAAATCGCCTCTGCAACATCATATGTCCAAGACAGAACTCCCCTTCCTCCTGCATAACTCACCATAGCTCAGGTTAGGTTCTTGGAATCATATTTGAGTTGTCCCCTCCAAATCTCATGTTGAAATGTGATCCCCTATCAAATAACTCCATAAAGTATCTAAAATCTATACCATTTATTGGATTATATCACTTTCTGCTCAATAATTTCCAAAGGCTTCTCATTACCCTAAAGAAAAAAATTCTATAGTTTGAAAATTCGAGACTACTGGTGATCTCCTCAACTTACTCCCAGCCCCATAACTCGCCAAACAGATCTCCAGGTCACCCCTGACCTCCAGTCACACTCCCCAACATAATCACAAGTTTCCACTCACTCTCATATCCACCCTTCATGAACTCACTTCAGCATCACTGTTCATGCTATTCCATCTTCCAATTCCTAACCCTCTACTCTCAGCTGAACTAACTAAAGAATCCAAGAACTGAAAGAAGACAGAACAAGAGAAAGAGGATACAACAATTAGATGCCAGTCGTGTTCTTGAGAGGATATTCTAGGTAGGCCTAGCCTTTCCATTCTTTGGCTAAATGATATGGTTGGATAATTGTCCCCTCCAAATCTCATTTTGAAATGTGATCCCCAATGTTAGAGGTGGGCCTAGTGGGAGGGGGTGTTTGGGTTAGGAAGGCAGGTCCCTTAGGAAGGTCTTGGTGCTGTCCTCAGGGTAATGAATGATTTATCATTCTATGAGTTCACAGGAGACCTGTTTGTTTAAAGGAGCCTGGCACCTCCTCCCTCGTTCTCTCACTCCCTCTCTCACAATGTGATACTCCAGGTCCCCCATCGCCTTCCACCATGAGTGGAAGCTTCCTGAGACCCTCACCAGAAGCCACGCAGATGTTGGTGACATGCTTGTACAGGCTGCAGAACCATGAGCCAAAATAAACCTCTTCTCCTTATAAATTACCCAGTCTTAGGTATTCCTTTATAGCAGTGCAAATGGACTAATACACTAAGTCAGAGAGAGGAGGGGGCAGAAATGACAAAAACCTCTGGAGAGATGTTTGGGAGACTGAGAGTAGAGGAAATCTGTGCCCCATGCCCAGTAGAACTCTGAAAATTGGCAAGATCCCAGGGTTCTCAACCTCACATACAAAAAGCATAGAGTACTTATACAGCAGGGCAGTAACAAATCTGGAACAAAGGACTTAGCGGTTTCATGGAGGGCCTGTGTATCCACGCAGTATCAAGCAAGAGAATGATGTCATTGTACCAGGGAGAAGCCAACCACATGGACAGCATGGACAGCCTCTGTACAGAGACAGAATTCTTATGGTTGGAACCAGGAAAACACAGCAATTACCTGGGTAAAATGACTCAAGACTGATGGGAATGAGAATGGCTCAGCTGATGCAGGTGTGGTTAAACGACACAGACCCACAGAACATATGGCTCCACTCAGTACCTGAATATTGCAAAGCCATGTTGCCTTCTCCCAAACACCCATCCTCCTCCCATAAATGCAACCTAGGCAGGGTGGGGAAGAGTGCTATGTGCATGAAGATGAACTTTCTGTTACTTAGCAGAGTGAGGACCCCAAACAGAAATTAAACCCAGAGACAGAAATAATGAAAACAGTCTTTTCTTAACTGCCTGATTTTGTGCATGAGATTCATATCTGCATATGTGCATTGTGTATATATGTATGTATTGTTTTCATTCATTATATTACTGATGCAGTTATAACTATTGTGATGAAAAACTGTCTATCAGTTAAAAGCACTTTATGACTGGAAGGAACACCATTCCAAAGATTGTACTTCTAGGTACAAAATCATGCTAACCAACTAACCAGCAAAACAGACGCACACATTCTCTGTGGGAAACACTATATGTAAGGACCTCCAGAAAATTATTTTCACAACTTTTCTTAGAAACGCATGTAAGAATTAATTTATTATAAATAATAGAATCTGACAGCATTGGGAGGCAATTTGTAAATTCCATTCTATGATGAAACAGTGCAGCTGGAAACTTGGGAAATGGACTAAGTAAGATGGCCTTAGAGGTGTCTCCAAAACAGCAACCCTCATTATATTTTTAGATCCTGATTTTCCTTCTCCTTGTATAATTTGGGAACATTTAAATTGTCAATTGCAGAAAGTGATCAGATCTAAATACTTGAAAATTTAAGACACAGCAATAGAAGATATGCTTTTCAATATGTATATGAAGATATATGAATATATCAAAATGAAGAATGTCAAAAATACATGCATATGTAATACATACATATTATATTTACCTGTATATTTTAACCTATAACGTGTCTCGCTTTTAAAATATTTTGACATGTGTGTGTATGAATCAGCGGGAAACATACTGATTTACATAAAATCATTGACAAAAGCAGCTTATTAATGTAGAAAACCAGCAGAAAATAGATGAATATGTCTAATCATAAAGGATGGGAAGCATTAATGGAAAAAGCTGCATAAAGACATTGAAGCTGATTCAAGTCACGGGAAATCTCTAAGCGTTTTCTTCAAAAATAACTGTTAAATATATTTCATTGCAATTATACTTCACAACATGTTCATTCTCTGTCCCTATGGGATTCCATTTTGCATAAAACCTAAATAAAGTGTCAGACAAAAAAAAAAAAAAAAACTTTGCTGAGATTGGATTTAATTACCAGACCTAATTCTTCAGTATGGCACTCAGCCAAATATCTGAGAGAAAATGCCGACTGGGCTAGAGACCTGAGCGACTTAGCTAAGTGGAAGGGAAAACATTTTTGATTAATTGAAAGGACAAACACTTCATCTTAAAATGTCTAAAGGTGAGACGTATAGAACTAAATAAATCTATACTGCTGTTCAACAGCATTGTTTTGATAATCCTGTGAATTACTGTATCATCTGAAATTGCAAGAAGCATATTTTCACAGGCAACTTTCTACACCTGAAGTAAAATTTAATGTTTTTTAGAGCTTCCAGAATAGGCATTTCTATCGCTCATAAAAACAATTTCTTACATTTTCAGGGTTAGTTTTACTGCAAAGCGTATTCTGCAGTAAATACCTGTAATTGGTTGCAGTACTTTGGTATGGCACAGTGTCGGTACAAAATTGTTAAGTGAAAAATCATTTTGGGAGCCTCTAAGGGGAGGTGTGTGTGTTCTCGCAGGTTGAACTACCTCCTTGCCATTGAAGTGCAGTGATTGTACATGCTATTTCAAACACAAAAATGTGATCGTTTTTCCCTTTTTTTTTTTTTTGAGATGGAGTTTTGCTCTTGTCGCCTAGGCTGGAACGAAGTGGCATGATCTCGGCTCCCTGCAAACTCCACCTCCCGGGTTCAAGAGATTCTCCTGCCTCAGCCTCCTGAATAGCTGGAATTACAGGTGCCCACCACCACACCCGCCTAATTCACCATGCCTGGCTAATTTTTGTATTTTTAGTAGAGACAGAGTTTCGGCATGTTGGCCAGGCTGGTCTCAAACTCCTGACCTCAGGTGATCCGCCTGCCTCGGCCTCCCAAAGTGCTGGGATTACAGGCATGAGCCACCACACCCAGCCTCCCTTTTCAAAGTCATCCTGCAATCAGCAACAATTAATATGCTTGTAAAATATAGAGATCACTTTACTGATATTATTAAATCAACACCGCATTAAAATAAAGTTTATCATCAATGCTCTAAGAAATCTTGAAATTGACATGCAACCTCTATTTTTATATTTTACAAATCTTTTTCCCCTTAGTATTTTTTAAGGACAATGACATGAAGCTTTAACTAGTATATTTCACTTTTATGCCAATATATTTTAAAATGTTATGTGATCTGTTCAAATATGTTTCTCAGCTGGGTATGGTGGCTCTGGCCTGTGGTCTCAGCTACTCAGGAGGCTGAGGCGGGAGGATCACTTGAGCCCAGCAGTAGCCTGCAATGAGCTAGGATCATACCACTGCACTCCAGCCTGGGTAACAGAGCAAGACCTGGTAAAAATATATATATTTAATATGTTTCTTAAGTAATGAGAAAGGGAAAAAAAAGGATTTGGCTACTTTAAGACATCTCTGCGGGACTTGCTGGTTTTATGAAAATGAAGTATCACTAACCAGGAGGAAGTTATTTAAAGGGACATTAATTGGCGGTTGCCAAAGTAACCTTCCCTGATTGGAGGAAAATCATGACAGGGAATCATGCTGCAGACAGAAATGTAACACGGTTCATTTCCCTTTCTTCTCTCCTTGCCTTGGCCTGCAGGGAAAGAACAAGGAGTTTCTCTCTCCTCACGGCTGCCTGGGACACATGCGGAGTCGATTGTCACGTTAAAAAGCCGAGGGATAAGCAAAAACACATCCAAAGCAGGCAGCCAGAAGGAAGAGAAGTCTGGGGTCCAAGTCACAGGATGCACATTGGAGGCAACTGGGAATGCCTCCTCTGCAGAGGGGACAAGTACGGAGCAATACAGTCACTGATTCAAACATCTGGAGCACTCAAAGGTAGATGTCTTTAAATGTGTTTGTGCAGTCACGGAGGGCAAATTCTAGCCCTCCAAGCAAGGGAGTGTGTGGTGGCCAAAAGCCTCCATCCTCCTCCTTCCCTTGGTTTTCCTGAGTCCCCATTTTGCTACTTCAAGTTTCTCTCCTGGCTTTTTTCCTTCTCAGAAGAAAAAAAAAAGTGCAACACACTTAGTCTCCTCCAGCTGCCAAAACAAAATGCCACAGGTGGAGTGGCTTAAACAACAGAAACATATTTTTCTCATGGTTCTGGAGGCTGCAAGTCCAAGATCCAAGTGACTGCAGGGTTGGCTTCTCCTGAGGCCTGTCCCCTTGGCTTGCAGACGACCACCTTCAAGCTGTATCCTCACATGGTCTTTCATCTATGCATGCCCCTGGTGTCTCTTCCTCGTCTTATGAGGTCACCAGTCCTATTAGATTAGGGCCACACCCTTATGACATCATTCAACCTTAATTACCTCCTGAAAGGCCGTATCTCCATATATAGTCATATTCATGTTGGTGGTTAGGGCTTCAACATATGAATTTGGGGGTGATGGGGACAAAATTCAGTCCATAGCATGCCCAGACAGAAGTGAGTCATTTATCCACCATTGGGGACAAAATTCAGTCCACGACATGCCCAGACAGAAGTGAGTCATTTATCCACCATTACGTATGGGATGGCAACTTTATTTTTTATTTCAAACTGTAAATATATGCACACATATATATATGTGCATCCTAATAATGCTTTATTATAAAAATAATTCATGTTCCTCAGAGGGATAATTTAGAAAATAGAAAATAGGAATTATCCATAGTCTGCCACCCAATCACTGCTAAAACTATGCTCCTTTTCCTCATAACTTTTCTGAGTATACTTCTAAACTTGTCATCTCTATACATAGTCACTTTTATATACTGTTCTCTTCACTCATTGAAATATAAATGTTTTGATATTATTTACAATCCTTCAAAATATTTAATGACTTTATACTTTTCATCATAATGTTATGTTTAGTTTTCATTATTGGGCATTTAGATTGATTATCGTCTCTATTATAAGTATGTTGGGTTGGTTTGTTATTAGCCAATGCATTTATTATCCCTCAAAATTCTTGTTTTGCATCGCAATTCTCTTTTAGGCCTTTAGACGTTGCCTTGGGGAAAAGATGATACACAGATTGAGAGTTCATGCGCAGCTTCCGAGTTTTATAATGGAGTTTTGACTCTCACAGCAAACATGAAGCAAAAGGTTGTTTTTGAGTCTCAAAAGCCTGACTTTTGAGTGTTAAATAAAATCATGGTGTATTTGTGGCATTTCGTTTATACCAGGAACAATAAATGTGAAAGGACGTGAAAACAGTCAACACAGTTCATCCAAAGTCCCAGAAGTCAGGGAGAGAAGGATGCTGTGGACACATACGACTGAGTGTGCATTCAGCATTTGAGGATGTATACTGTATGTTGTGAATGGAGTTTCAAATTCAGGGACTGCGACGCTACAGTTGAAAGAAAAAGAGATGTCCAAGAAACAGAATTAGAAAAACAATTTTGGGGATAAATTCTTTCTCTAATCTTTGATAGCCTACCATGTTCATTTCCACTTAGATAGATAAATATCTCATTTTTCCATGGATAGAACAGAGATAGCTAATTGTCTATCTCAATATTTATTTTCCACTTTTTCTCGATAAAAAAAATTAATCAGTGCAATCATATGCCCCACTGTTCTCCAACCGTAGGTATGACCGTGGGTCCAAATTCTTGCCATTGAGAAATAAGTAAAAGTGTATCAGGTGCCTCTAGGAAATCTTCTTAAAAGTTTCCATCCTGGAACATGAACATGATCATCTGGGGCTTCAGCTGCCATCTCAGAACATGAGGACAAGTTCATGCTCCTGGGCTTGTGCAGTGAAGAGTGGGAAGGGGCCTGGTTACCAACAATTTTGCCAAGTTGCCAGACTAGCCGCAGAATTGCTTTTACCTGAGGAAAACACAATTCTGTCATGTTTAATCTACCGTTATTCTTTATTATGGGTTTTTCTGTTATATGCAGCCAAACCTAACCCTACCAAATACGGTGTGGTACCTGCTGATTTGGAATAGCTGAGAATTAAGTATTCTCAAGCTACAGTAGGGGACCAAGACACAAAACAGAAGACTGTGAAGCTAAAAAGAAATGGAGAAGTCACTTGGCCAAGCTGCTCTATTTTGTAAACTTGATCAAATCTCTCTGGATTAAGGCTGGTCATCCATAAAATAATGTCCACATCTCAGCTTCCGAGATGGTTATGATCTGGTCTCTTCCGCTCCATCCTTATTTCACAATATAGAAATTATCCTCAGGAACTGTCAACTCATGTTAGTATCTTGATAAAACATGCACATCATTTCCCCATGTGTTAATTATGTGCCAGTCCCTCTTAAAAATATGCTTTCTCTGCTTAACCATTTTGCTCAAAAATTCCCTTTTTGATGAAAGCTGTCTACCTCCAAACTCCCAGACAGGATGATCACTTTCTCTTCATGCTGTCCTTAAGATTTATGTATTTTTATATTATTGGACTCAAACATGTAAATAAAGTCAGCATCTAATGTAATATTATTTATTTCTATATTCCTAGTACCCAGAACAGAAATATACAATAAGTGCTGAACAACTGTTTGTTGAATTGAATCACATTTCATATTAGGAAATTAAGGACTCTGAAAAGGTTACCACACTGGGTTTTAATGAGCAAAGAGAGCCAAGATTTATATCAAACGTTCAAACAAAAGAGGAGAAAATGAAGCAAAAATATTAATTTTAATGTTAGCCCCACTAACACTTCCCAGTTTTTCATCTTCTTAATTCATTGGGCTTAAACATGAAGCCTATGGTCAGCCAGAGATGCTGATTGCCTTGGGAGAGCATTGCTCCCATCTCCATGAGCCCACACCCTGCACTGAGCTCTGCTGACTTGTGTTTCCTTGAGGTTCCAAGGGCAGGCGGCTTAAATGTCATCCCCAGAAGAATCTGCAGTGAGTCAGAACCAAACATTCCATATGTCAGCTTTGAGTCCATTCTGTAGGAAGAGCTGAAAATGTATCCCCTATTCTATTTTCTGTCCAAAATTATGTCCAGGCATACTGTCTAATGTAGCATGTCAGAGATTCTGCAATGAGATTGGATGCTATCTTGAAGATATTCCAATAACCAAACGTCTATAAAGAGATGCCTCTTATTTGAAGACAATTTCCTTGCTATTATTAAATTCCAAGGAATAAATTTATATCTAAAGATTAGATTGCTTTACAACTTTAAGTTCAAAGACATGAAAATCTAAAAGAACTAAAGTTTGAAATAAAATTATCTTGCCCCACGTATTAAAATTCAAAGTACAAAGTCCACTTACAAAACAAATACCCTTCCCCTTCATATCTTTTCCGCAGGCTTAGTTGGCAGGATTTGCTGTCTGGGTAGAGTTGAGGTTCCTCCAGTAACCACCTGTCTCTCTCTGGAATGGGTCTGGAGCTTCCAAAGCCTCTCAAGTCATAGTAATTCAATGCCCAGTCTCTCAGAGGCCTTACTTTTAAAGAATCAAAACAGCTAACAGGACTCACAAAATTACCACACCCCTTTGTCACACACACACAATTTAGAAAGCCAATCTCCTGCGCATAGGTCAATTATTCCAGGCAAAATTGCATTTCCAGAACCAGAGCTACCAGGACCCCAGTAATCCTGGTATCTGAGAGAAAAGGAAAAACTTTCTGGAGTCAATCTCAACAGACGTCTCTCATTCAAGACCAATTGTCTGTATTCCATGACTTGCTTACTTAAGCCCAGTGGAAAAATATTCTCCCAGGAATACGTTTATTTTGCATTTACCATTTACAATTACATTTCCATATCAGTTTTTTAACTTTTATTTTAAGTTCAGGTATACATGTGCAGGTTTGTTACATAGATAAATTTGTGTCATGGGTGTTTGTTGTACAGATTATTTCATCATCCAGGTATTAAGCCTAATACCCATTCATTATTTTTCCTGATCCTCTTCTCCTCTCACCCTCCACCTTCTGGTGGGCTCCAGTGTCTGCTGTTCACCTGTCTGTGTCCATCTCTTCTCTTCATTTAACTCCCACTTATAAATAAAAACTTGTGGTATTTGGTTTTCTGTTCCTGAATTAGTTTGCTAAAGAAAATGGCCTCCTGCTCCAACTGTGTTGCTGCAAAGGACATTGAGACTGTTTTACTTCCTTATACCATATATGAAAACCAACTCAAAATGGATTAAGACTTAAATGTAAAACCCAAAGCTATAAAAACCCTGGAAGACAACCTACGAAATGTCATTCTGGACATAGGAATGGGCAAAGATCTAATGGCAAAGATGCTAAAAGCAATTGCAACAAAGGCAAAAACTGACAAATGAGATCTAATTAAACTAAAGAGCTTCTGCACAGCAAAAGAAACTATCAGCAAACTAAACAGATAACCTAGAGAATGGTAGAACGTTTTTGCAAACTATGCATCAGACAGAGGTCTAATATCCAGCACCTATAAAAAACTTAAATTTACAAGACAAAAACAAGCTCATTAAAAATGGGCAAAGGACATGAACAGACACTTTTCAAAAGAAGACACACATACAGCCAACAAGCATATGAAAAAAAGTTCAGCATCACTGATCATGAAAGAAATGTAAATCAAAGCCACAATGAGATACCATCTCACATCACTCAAAATGGCTATTGTTAAAAAATCAAAAAATAACCAGTGCTGGCAAGGTTGCAGAGAAAAGGGAATGCTTATACACTGCTGGTGGGAGGGTAAATTAGTTCAACCATTGTGGAATGCAGTGTGGCACTTCCTCAAAGACCTAAAAATAGAACTATCATTCCACCAAGCAATCCCATTACTGGTATATACCAAAGGATTATAAATCCTTCTACCATAAAGACACACACACATACGTTCACTGCAGCACTATTCACAATAGCAAAGACATGGAGTCAACCTAAATGCCCGTCAATGGTAGACTGGGTAAAGAAAATAAGGCACATAGACACCATTTCTTTACATTTCCATTTTTGTGGGAAAAAAATTCCATCTACGTTTCCTGTGTGCTTGCTCGGAGCATTAAGAAATATAAAATCAGATCAACTTAGAAAAAATGTTAAAAGTTTATTGTGCACACTAAGAACAGTTCTCAAACTGGGAGACTTCAAACTGAAAGTAGTAAGAAGCCTCAAGTAAAGCAGCCACAGTGCAGATTATAAAGCACAAAGGAGGAGTATTTTAACCTTTTTTTTTTCTTGCCTGTTGTATATTACCATCCCTTTTAAGGAAGTAGAGTTGTTTAAGCTCCTTTGTCTCTAGTCAATTGTTTTGATTTCAACTGAACCATGTTCATAGAGCTTATGTTTTGTTCCCGTCATGATTAGAGCTAGCATTATGGGGAAATCAGAATGACTTAAGTTTTGACTACATGGTTATGGGCAGTTGGCCCTGGGGTATATCTAAACTATGGCCTTGGTTCTTCCTTCTTTTTTAATAGTATCATTTCAGGCATTTCTGTCTCCTTGCAAACTTGAAATAGACACCTGAAATAGCAGCAGCCAGTCCCCAAAATCACTGTGGGTTCTTTCTTCCCATCAAGCATACCCAGAACCTCTTATTTCCATTTTCCCATAGAGTCTTAGGTTTTTAAGCCCTTGATGGTGCCCTAGATTCAGTCTCTAATCCATGCCACACCTGCACCATCTCTCAGGGGCAGCCACTCTTAGTCCTGTGCCACAGGGGCTATTTCCACCATCTGTAGCTATGGAACTACTTGGGACATGAAACCCATCTGCTAGGAAAGACTTCTTCATTCATAATTCATCTTAGCTGAAGAATCACCACTAATAGATTCCTGCACTAAAGCAGTTTTGTTGCTTCTGAAATTAAATTTCTGATGCATTGGTATTTAATTTCCCTGTGCTAGTCCCCAACCCCTTTCAAGGCTACTTGAGTTTCTTAACAATTTAGTCTACTTCTTAAACCAGTCCTTTTTCTTCTCTAGTCTATGTAAGAGCTAATGCTGCCTGCAGGAACTGAGTGGCTCCCTTCCATTTACTTTGTCTTTGCTTTCCATCCCAGGCAATTATTTTTATAACTACTCTGGATTCATCTGTGAGGTCTACCACAGTAAGAGAGAAGAAAATCAACAAGCTCTCTGTTCACCGTTCAGATTTTGTTTACCATAATCTCAATGACACGGATAATCTCCCCAAGAGAGATTCTTCCATCAGACAGTTAACAAAAACCTGAACTTGGTCTCTGATTGTCACATCTACATTTCTTCGTATCTTTCTACTACCTTCCATTAAGATCCTAATTTCATAAATTCATCAACTAAGGTCAATAAGTTCTCTCAGAGTAAATGCAATGCTTGTATCTCCCTGTGATGACTGTGTCACATGGAAACTCATGTAAGAAATGCTTTGAATATCTCTTAGGCATTTTCTAAGTCTGTCCAGATTTCTACAACTCCTTGGTACAGCTGTTCCAGTCTTTAAGTAGTAGTTCCCCAGTTGCTCCAAGTGAGGTCCTGTGGGTTTAGAAAGTCACCTCTCAGTGACTTGGGTTTTCTTGGGGTTATCATCCTGGACTTCTCTCTCTTGGGTTCCATACACCATTTATGATTTAGTAACAACAAACATATACTTCCCTCTTTAAAAGCAGTTAGAATTTAGGTACCTTTTTCTGCCCCTTGTATGTTGGTCTAACTCCATCTTCAATGTACCTTTCTCCCTGTACTCTTTCTTAGTGAATAAATAATCTCTTCCTCCAGCCTATCCTGCCTACTTTCCTTTATTAATCTTCCTCTGTTTCTGGATTTAATGAAACTGAAGTACCATCTTTTAACAACTCTAGTTTTTTCTTTTCTTGAGCAAATGGGATAATTGGAGGCAACCAGTTGCAGGCACAGAACACTTTGATATCCTTGTGTTTGGGTTTCTAATAATGTCATTTAGTTGATTTTCTGTCTCAAGGGGATAGCAATTTCTTTCTAACAAGAGTTCACATCTCTTATTTCCTAATTAATAAAGAAAGTCTAATGCACATCTATGGTGAAATCACAATTTGGGTCTCAGATAGCAAGTCAGGGTTAGAACTTAAGATATTAATGTATTCAGAGCCAATTTGGGATTCTATAATGGGAGAGGGAGTCTTAAAAGTCTGTGGAAATGCCACATGAAAGGTTAGCAGGTGCCTTCACAGCCCTCCTTGATCCTGAAAGAGGTCTTCTCTTGAATCTGGAATACCCAATCTAGATTATCTAGCTGGTCTTGGTACTAACCATGTAGACCTAGAGCCCCTCTAGTGCTCTGTTATACATGCAGAGCTAGTTGCCTTGCAGTTTAAAAGTGGCAAATATTCTTCTGACCACCAATGTTTAAAATACCTGTAAAACTCTTCTCTACAATGGAATCTTGTCTCAATTTAGGACAAGGTTGGTCTGTGCATTAAGCTAAAGCAGTCTCTACCTGAAGCACCCAACACAGCTAAAGGACTGTGTCTTATTTTCTCACATGAGTTGCATAAGTCATAGGTTGCAGTCACCTGCCAAGCTTAAAATTCCTCATGACAGCCAGAGCTTTCTTCCCAGGCTACAGAAGTTCAAAGCCAAATGCAAACAAATAAAAATCAGTTTGACCTAAAATAAGTCTCTATAAACTATTATAAGTCTCTATAAACTATTATACTCAATACATTTATTCCCTAAAGTCCAAGACCCACATTTGTAGGCCCTGGATGCACAAAAACTTTCTCCTTCCAAACTTTCTCTATTATTATTTCTCAATGTTCCTGGTGAATATACCAAATTTTGAGGTTTCTGAGGGTTACTCCCCAATAAATGGCACCATTATTCTATACTCTGCTTAGAACAACTTGAGATCAACAAAACAGATTCAGTGGGAAGCCAAAATATAACCTGTTACTGATAGAAATTAGGCCAGAAAACACGGTTTTAGGTGGGGGCAGTGCTAGACTTTAGGCCTCCTTACAGGCAAGAAGCCTGACTACTTACACATAGGCTCATTCTCAACAGAGAAACAGTTGGAGCCACGTCAGTAGGTTCACTGATTCTTCTCAAAGATGACAATTAAATAAAATACTCCATCTCTCTAAGAGCTGGATGAATAAAGACAGGCCTGCAGTAACACTACTGAAGCTTACTTCCAGGAAAGAAAGATTAGAAACAGGAAACAATTATTCCTGGATGACAATAACTTACAGTTAAAATCTTTGCTTACTGCTTTTTATATTGAAAGTAACTTTTCTCAAGATATTTGTGCAATTCCGATAGTGCAATACTCTCAGTTAGTTTTCAATACCATGTTGCACCTCAATTTAATAGATCTCATTTGTGGAATATCAATGTTTCACAATATCAATGTCAATTCATTTTTTATAAAATTTGATATCTGAAAGCCAATTTTAAAATTCAGTCTTCAACTTCACAGTTTGGGGAATGGATTCATACTTAGGTCTGTTATTTAAATGTCTGGGTATTCTTTTCCCACAAGATTGTAGACCAGATTATTCCCAGACAAAGTTTCCTAACAAGCCAACTGCAGAATGTGTGAATTGGATCATATGTGTGTGCAATGCTTTAAGAATGACCTTACACAAAAAATAGTCACTGTTTAGATGGGTTATACAATTGATCCCTGAAAAACATGGGTTTGAACTGCATGGGTCCATTTATATGTAGGTTTTATTTTGCCTCTGCCACCCCTGAGACAGCAAAGCCAACCCCTCCTCCTCAACAGCCCGCTCAACACAAAGACAAAAAGGATGAAGACCTTTATAATGATCCACTTCTACTTAGTAAATATATATTTTTAGATAGTAAATATATTTTTTCTTCCTCAGGACCTTCTTAATAACCTTTTCTTTCCTCTTATCTGACTTTATGGTAAGAATGTAATATATATGACATACAAAATACGTGTTATCTGAGTATTTCTGTTGTTGGTAAGGCTCTGGTCAACATTAGTCTATTAACTTTGGGGGAGTCAAAAGTTCTATGTTGATTTTCAACTGTGACTGGTTGATGCTCCAACCCCCGACATTGTTCAAGGGTCAACTATATTATAAACTAAGGAATCCAATCTTTGTAAAGCAGGAAATGGGGGTAGAGAAAAATTAGTAGATTTTCTCTTGGATGACATGAACAATTCAAAAATCATTAGCATATATCCTTGTGTAACTACAGCAGACGCTTTAATTATGGACCCAATTTATCAACAAAGCATTATGCTCTCAAGCCATAAGAATCAATCTAGTTCATGATGTTAATTTCTCATTCCATGGAGGGTTTTGGCTTGCTTTTCAAAGAAATTCATGCTGAATCAGGCAATTAGTAAATTTAAGTTTTATACCCTTCCAACTGAATTTATTTTGTGAGGAAAAAAATCCAAAAGTAATATTAACTACCACAGAAGAATTGTCTTAGTCATGTTTTCTAATTTTGATCAATGTATATTAAGCTTATTGACTTCTTTTCAAAATTAAAAAAAAGTTGTGACTCATGAGCATCAAGTTTTCAAATCCTTTATTAAAATTATCATGTACAAAACTAACTTAATTCAGTGATGTATTTTAAATATCTGCACTTTGATCATCATTAAAAACAGCATAAAATGAGTTTGTCCTGTAAGTTAACTGTATTTTCAAAACAATACTTATGTTTAGATATACTTTTGCTAATGTTTGTTTTTCTAAGTCAATATATATTGTACTCACTCATTTATGAAACTGACATTTGCAAATTGTTTTGCTATTCTGACAATTTTTCATATAGTAAATATTAATTTTATGAGAACATAATTTATTTCAATCAATTTAAAATCAAAGCCTGATTAAATTTTGATGTTTTGTCAGTGTATCAATTTAAAAAATCATCTTTCATACCTAATCATAACCTGTTGTATGATTTGTTTCATAATGATATATTAAGCTGTATTCCTTCAAAATAGATACATTTTATTATAAATTAAAAATATCCTTTACATCTATAAAGAAATACGCATGCTCAATTTTTCTTGAACCATATAACCCTCTCTTACCTCTCATTTTACACCAATTTTGATAAAAGGGTTGGTTATTAGAAAGTTTATTTTTCTCATCTCCACAATTTAAAAACAAAGAAAAAACTGTGTAAAATAATAGCTAAAACTGGTGAGAAATGGAAAATGCATACCTATGTAAAAAAGATAGCCACTCCACAATTCAAATTAGTAACATAAAGATCAAATTTGATTTTTTAAGAAAATCAAGTTTATGTTTTTTTCTATATTTTTAAATATTGACAATTAATAATTGAAAACAATGTGTAAGCTAGCACTATGTAAATCAAAGAAAACAGACAAACGTTAACATGTAATTATTATTCTCAACCCAGCAGCCAGTTGATTGTTGAAACAGAAACCTGAACACATCGTAACTCTAATACTTTTTTGTTTGTTGGTTTGTTTTTTTTTGAGACAGAGTCTTACTCTGTAGTCCAGGCTGGAGTGTGGTGGTGCAATCTCGGCTCACTAAAACCTCTGCCTCCCGGTTCAAGCGATTCTCTTGCCTCAGCCTCCTGAGTAGCTGGGATGACAGACACGCACCACTACTCCCAGCTAATTTTTTGTATTTTTATTAGAAACAGGGCTTCACTACGTTGGCCAGGCTGGTCTCAAACTCCTTACCTCAACTGATCTGCCAGCCTCGGCCTCCTTTGGGATTACAGGCATGAGCCACTGAGCCTGGCCTACTCTAATATTCTTTAGTGGCATCCTTTCTCACTTAAAAAAAAATCACTGCAATTGTCCTACAAGGCTCTATATCAGTGATGGCCTGGAGAAGGGTTATACTAGCTCACAAGAGCTAACTGTTATATTTTCCATTGCTAGCTTGAAATTGGCCATGGTGAGAGTGTTTACACCAGAAAAATTGCAAACACTACAGATCAGGACCTTTTATTATTGATTTTTTTCCCTAGAGAGCCAGCTGCTAAACATTTACCAGAATACCAGTACCCTGTATGATCTATCCCACCTCACCTCCATGTTAGCTCAATGTTCTCACCTCATCTTTTGCCACTTTCCCATTTGCCCAACCTATTCCGCTGGCATATTCCTTCCTGCTTCAGGTCTTGCATATACTGT
Organism: Pan paniscus; assembly: GCF_029289425.2. Lineage (NCBI taxonomy): Eukaryota > Metazoa > Chordata > Mammalia > Primates > Hominidae > Pan > Pan paniscus. The sequence goes on along the minus strand of NC_073263.2, from coordinate 33,412,390 downwards.
TTAGTCTGCCTGGACTATGTAAATTACTGTGTAACACAGTCTATGTAAAACAACAAACCAAAATTCTCCACCTCCACAGCACACATGACATAGAATATTTTATCAGTTTATCTGTCTGTCTGTCTGTCTGTCTATCTATCTATCTATCTATCATCCTGCATTCATCTCTTTGTGATAGGCTGTAAACTCCACAAAGAAAACCTCTATCAATTTTGTCCTGCTGTATCCCCAGTACCTTAAAAAAGCCATGGCAAACAGCAGGTGCTCAATAAATATTTTTCTGAACAAATAAATGGATAGAAGTTGCCCTTAGTGGTCTAAATCTAAATACTTACATTTCTATCTCTTTTTAATAGAAATTACTTGCCATGTTGAGTATGAAGAATTATTGATTTTTAAATGCACAAATAGCTGTTTTGAATGACATCCATGCTTTTGGTTTAAATCTCTTATGCTCATCTGAGTATGCCTAGCCATGAGTCCATCTAGTCTGCCTGTTATGGTTCATTTGATGACAAATACAGGTAGAGAGGAAAGCAACATCCATCTACAAGGGATAAAGGCCAGAGCTTGACAAATGACTGTCAAAATGGAGAGAGGGGTCAACTTACATGCTAAAGGTTTACACCCGGTATCTAGAAGAAAAGTAGTACCCTGACACAAGCAATAAGCTAAGAGAAGTAGCTGGTTTAACAGATGCTGGTGAATTTGTTTTAGATAAACCAAAATTGAAATGGCTGATGGTTATATTAGGAAAAGCACCTCATGTCTGGATGTGGGAATCATCAACACATGTACTCTTTTTGAACTCAAAACTGAGTTGTCTCATGAACAGAAGTAGAAAGGGGGAAGGAGCATGGAAAAGACAGATATTAAGCTGGTCATTGAATAAAGAAAATTAGGTAGAACCCCAGATAATCCCCACTGCTGTAGAACATGGAAAAGAATCAGAAAAGATGACATTGAGAAAGGAACAATGGGAAAGGTCTACTTTGGGCTGGAAGAGATCAAAAGCTCAGTGTGGAACATGTTCAGTTTGAGATGTCTCTGAAGTATCTGTGAACGAACATCAGATAGGTGTTTAGATGCATAAGTGTGAAATTCAGATAAAGTTTGAGCTCATATAAATGGAGTTAACAGTTAATAGATGGTATATGAAGCCTTGGGCATGTATAAGGTCACCCAGGGAGAGAATCTTATGAGCAGCAGAGAGTCGAGAATAAAGCTATATTCCACATTTGATGGCTTGGTAAGAAAAAGCCTGTAAAGTGAGCAGCCAAAGATGTAGGCGAAAAAATACAAGAGAATATTTGTCTCAGGGAAACCATGGAAAAAGGAGATTCAAGAAAGGGCAACACATATTGCTGAGGTCAATTAAAAGTTCACTGGATACAGAGCAAGAATTCACTGGATGGAGATACACACATACATACATCCCTATCTTTCAGACTAAATTGTATTTTTGAAGTTATAAGAAGGAAAACCAGATTAAAATGGATTGCAAACTAAGAAAATGTAGGCAATATGAACAGAAAACACTTCAAAAATGTGTAAAGAGTAGAAAGAGAGGGTGCAAAATGAGGATGTGAGGTATATGAATGATTTTTTTTTTAAAAGAGATACTTGACCATATTTATAAAACAATGAGATGGAATTTCTGCTTCTGGTATGGCTGACAATCTTACAGTAGATAACAACTATAAGCTTTGAACAAACTTATAAAAAGCAACTGCTGGAGGAGGAGGTGAAGCAAGATGGCCAGATAGCACCTCCTAGAGATTATCCCCCTCCCCCACCGCAGGAACACCAAATTACTACCCACACAAGAAAGCACCTTTGTAAGAACAAGAAATCAGATAAGTGATCACAGTACCTGATTTTAACACTGTATTAAAGAAAAAGGCACTATAGAAGGCAGGAAAGACAGTATTGAATTGCCTACACACCCCTCTCTCATCCCCCATCAGCTGCGGCATGGTGCAGAGAGAATCTGTGTAGGCCAGGCATGGTGGCTCACGCCTGTAATCCCAGCACTTTGGGAGGCTGAGGCAGGTGGATCACCTGAGGTCAGGAGTTCAAGAGAAGCCTGGCCAACATGGTGAAACCCCGTCTCTACTAAAAATACAAAAATTAGCCGGGTGTGGTGGCAGGTGTCTGTAATCCCAGCTACTCGGGAGAGGGAGGCAGGAGAATCGCTTGAACCTAGGAGGCGGAGGCTGCAGTGAGCCAAGATCGCACCACTGCACTTCAGTGCCTAGTCAACAGGGTGAGACTCCATCAAAAAAAAAAAAAAAGAGAGAGAGAATCTGTGTGCACTGGACAGTGCTTCCCCATCACAGTGGAGAGCAACACATGACAGAACCCACAGAGGGAGCATTTAGACCAGCCCTAGCCACAGGGGAATTGTCTATCCTAGTGGGCAGAAACTGAGTTCCAGCTAGCACCATCATCATGGGCTAAAGCACTCTGGGGTCCTAAATAAACTTGAATAGCAGTCTGCGCCACAAGACTGCAATTCCTGGGCAAGCTCTGGTGCTGTACCGTGCTTGAGTCAGCCGACTTGGGATACACAAGACCCAGTGAGACACCAGCCAGGGCAGCCAAGGGAGTGCCTGCATCACCCCTCCTCCAATCCCAGGCAGTACAAATTGCAGCTGCAGAAGAGATTCCTTCCCTCCACTTGAGGAGAGGGGAGGGAAGAGTAAAGAGGACTTTGTCTTGCAACTTGGAGACCTGCTCAGCCACAGTAGGACAGCACACTTGGTAGAGTCCTGAGGGCCTCATTCCAGGACCTAGCTCCTGGATGACCTTTGTAGACACACCCTGGGCCAGAAGGGAACCCGCTGCCTTGAAGGGAAGAACCCAGCTCTGGCAGAATTCATAATCTGCTGACTAAAGAGCCCTTGGGCCTTGAAAAACATCAGTTGTACCCAGGCAGTATTTGCTGTATGTCTTGGGTGAGACTCAGAGATGTTCTGGCTTCAGTCCTGACATAGCACAGTCCCAGTGGTAGTGGTCATAGGCATGCTTGTATCACCTCTCCCCTAGCTCCAGGCAACTCAGCATGGAGAGACAGAAATTCCATTTGTTTGGAGAAAAGGGAAGAGAACAAGAGTCTCTGCTTAGTAATCTAGGGAATTCTCTTGTATCTTACCCAAGACCACCAAGGCAGTATCTCTATGAGCCTGAAAGAGTCACAGCATTACTGGGGTGCCCCCTAATGCATATATGGCTACAGTAACCAGACTTAGATCACAACACTCAATTCTCTCTGAATACTTGGAATGCCTTCCCAAGAAGGACAGGTATAAACAAGCCCACACTACAATAAATACCTAACTCTTCAGTGTCCATACATCTATGAACATCCACAAGCAGCAGGGTCATCCAGGAAACATGACCTCACCAAACAAACTACATAAGGTATCAGTGACCAATCCAGAAGTGAAAGAGATATGTGACCTTTCAGACAGAGAATTCCAAATAGCTGTTTTGAGGAAGTGCAATGAAATTCAAGATAACATAGAGAAGCAAGTCAGAGTCCTATTAGATAAATGTAACAGAGACATTGAAAAATTTTTAAAAATCAAGCAGAAATTCTGCAGCTGAAAAATTCAATTGGCCTATTAATAAATGCATCAGAGCCCTTTAATAACAGAATTGATCAAAAAGAAGAATTAATGAGCTTGAAGACAGGCTATTTGAAAATATACAGCCAGAGGAGACTAAAGAAAAAAGAATAAAAAAGAATGAAGCATGCCTACAAGATCTAGAAAATATCTTCAAGAGGGCATATCTAAGAGTTACTGGCCTTAAAGAAAAGGTAGAGAGAGATATAGAGGTAGAAAGTTTATTCAAATGGATAGTAACAGAGAACTTCCCAAGCCTAGAGAAAGATGTCAACATTCAAGTTCAAGAAAATTATAGAACACCAAGATTTAACCCAAATAAGACTATCTCAAGGCATCTAATAATCAAACTCCCAAAGGTCATGGATAAAGGATCCTAAAAGCAGCAACAGAAAAGAAACAAACAACATACAATGGGGCTCCAATATGTCTGGCAGCAGATTTCACTATGGAAATCTTACAGGCAGGAAAGAGTGGCATGGCATATTTAAAGTGCTGAAGGAAAATATATTTTATCCTAGACTTATATCCTGTGAAAATATCCTTCAAACATTTAAGGAGAAATATAGACTTTCCCAGATAAACAAAAGCTGAGGAATTTCATCAACATTAAGCCTATCATACAAGTAATGCCAAAGGGATTTCTTCGCTCTGAAAGAAAAGAATGTTAATGAGAAACAAGAAATCATCTGAAGGTACAAGACTCACTGGCAATAGTAAGTACATAGACAAACATAGAATATTATAACACTGTAATTGTGGTGTGTAAACTATCCATATCTTGAATAGAAAGACTAAAAGATGAACCTATCAAAAATAACTACAACAACTTTTCAGAACACAGACAGTATAAGATATAAACAGAAATAACCAAAAGTTAAAAAGCAGAAGCGATGAAGTTAAATTGTAGAATTTTTATTAGTTTTCTGTTAGTTTTTGAAATTAGTGTTAAATTGTCATCAGTTTAAAATAATGAGTTATATTATTTGCAAACCTGATAGTAACCTCTAATAAAAAATCCTACAACAGATACACAAACAAGAAAAAGCAAGATATTGAAACACACCACTGAGAAAATCACGTAAGCAGGCAAGCAAGAAGGAGGGAAGGAAGGCCACAAAACAACCAGAAAACAAATAATAAAACGGTAGTAGAAAAAACAACTGCTGGAGAGAGAAGAACAGCAGAAACTGGAAGGTAGTCAACAATTGGAAGGTGGGCAGAGCACTAGAGTTTTTCATTTTTAGGGCATTTGGCCTGAGGTCAGGCCACAGTCATCACTAACATGGGCAGCTAAAACTCTTATGAAAACTTTACTGTCTTATTGGATTAAAGAACCAGAAGACTAGGGGGCAGCCACTGCTGCTAGAAAATGATAGAGGTAATCCTTTAAAAGAGAGAACAAGAGAGCTTGAACCCTAATTCTGCAAATACGTTCTTCTGTAATCTCTAAAGCCCAGATCATTCATAACCATAATTGTGAACTACTGTTCACAATTACTCAACAAAGAAGTAGAAAAACATGATTAATCATCAAAAGAAAAAGACAATCAACATAGAACAAACCCAACAAGATGGGAAGCTTAACAAGGAAGATGGGCAGCTTCTCTACTGTATTAGGAGAATATAGGTTGCATATAAATATAGATATAGTCAACAGGATGCATACAAATGAGGATATGGTAACATAGGCTGCATATGGATTTGGTTTTGGTAGCTAACAAGAAGGTAAAGTTATTTGCTCCAAATTAAGTTTTGAAAAAGGCATTGTGGAGACTTGATCAGAGAAACATATGTCCGTTGGGCAGTGTTGACAGCCCATTTCTTGGTTGGTAGCTGTGAATTTATTAGAGTGGCACCCATGATCAACTGGATCCAGTTTCTCATCTGCAAAACAAGATCATAATGTCTAGTTCAAAGAGTGTTAGGAGAATTAAACGAGAGAATGCCTGTGAAGAATCTAGCATAGTGCCTCACATAAAGGTACTTAATGTTATTCTAGAGAAACTGTGTCAAGCTCTTTCCATGCCTACAGCTAGTAATTATTTTGCACAGCTGCTCTTCAGGAAGTTGCTTAAGCTTCTGGTGCTGCTATATTAAAGAGAAGGTAACTTCAGTGGGCAATCAGCTAATTAAACAACTGCAAAAGGCGCATAAGCTACTAAGCCACAAAGGTACCATATAGTGTTTGTAAATTGGCATTAGGCTGCAATTTAGATAGGAGCTGAGGTTTGTGGAGACCACTATTTTTGCAAAGCTGCAGAGAGGAAAGTAATTTATTGTAAGTCTTGTACGCTATAATCAAACTGATAGAGAACATCTTGTGATAATGCTCCAAATTTCCATAGAAATTGTAAACAGGAAAAAAAAAACAGGAGCAAATAGCTAGAGAAATCTGTTCATCAATTTGAAAAATATGAGATGACTATGTTTTACTTGGGAACAAGGTACAAAGAAAATTGCTGCCAAGAGTTGAGGTTTTTTTTGTTTTTTTGTTTTACTTTTTAAGGAATGTGTTTTGTGATTAAGTGCTATAATTTGGAAATAATATTTAATGTACTATTACTCAATTCTGATAAATCTGAGTGTAAAACAGCACTTAAAACTACAAGTTTCTGTTGTGATGTATACTGCACAACTACAAATCCCATGAACAAAATTTTAATTTATATGAAACATAAAATCATAGATTTTTAAAGAATGGTATAAAACAGTGATTCACACATGGAAACCAGGGCCTTAGGTTAGAATCCTAGCTTCAAGACTTATACTGCCACTAACTGTTAATGGGCTTGCCCTCCCACTGTACAACTAAAAAACTGGACAAAATATATAAAGCAACCAATAAGGTCAACTCTACCATCATTCTGGCTTTCTGCCTGGAAGAAAGTGGCTGTGGGGTGGGAAAGAAAAACCTTCCTTCCCACCCTACATTTGGCTGCAGGGTAGGAAGGAAAAACCCAGGTAGAGAACTGTGATAACGGTGAGTTGAGGAAAAGGAGCAGAATTCAGAGAGGCTGAGGTGGCTGCCTATGTTGGGCAGAGATCTGGAAAGAAGGGAGTTACACAGAAAAGCACTCCTACGTAAGAGTTGCCTTGTTATCTTTGGTTGATTACTAACACGCAAGTAGCAGATACAGTCTGGATCCACTGGACAAAGAAGGTTCACATCTTAGGTGGGATGGAGTAGGATGGTGGAAGATTAGATTGTATTACATTACTCAGAATGGCATGCAATTTGAAACTTACAAATTATTTCTGGATTTTTCTTTTTTTTTTTTTTTCCTGAGACAGGCTCTTGCTCTGTGGCCCAAGCTGGGGTGCAGTGGCACGATCATAGCCCATTGCAGCTTCAACTTCCTAGATTCAAGTAATCCTCCCACGTCAGCCCCACTAGCAGCTGGGCCCACAAGCACATACCACTACACCCAGCTAATTTTCTATTTTGTTTATCATTTGTAGAGACAGGGTCTCAATATGTTGCCCAGATCATCTCGGGCTCCTGGGCTAAGCAACTTTCCCGCCTCAGCCTCCCAAAGTGCTGGAATTACAGGCATGGTCACCGCACCTGGCCACATAATATTTTCAAATTGCAGTTGACCATGGGTAACTAAAACCATGGAGAAAATAAAAACTGCAAGCTGAATAATTTCCAGAGCTCCCACAAGGCTGGAAGATATTTGAGTTCTGGTGACCCAGAATGGTTATACCCCAATGATCTCCAGGACATGCAGTAGAGACCCCAGAAATATCATGCCCCTATTTTAAAGCTAAATTAGGACTCAAGACTACTCCAGGCCTACTCCAACAAAGTTTACAAACAAGCATGAAAAAGAACAAGCTGATAATCAAATACAGTTGACCCTTCAACAATGCAAGAGTTAAGGGCATAGACCCCTATGCAGTCAAAAACCCCTGTATAACTTTTGACTCCCCCAAAATGTAATTACCAATAGTCTATTGTTGACTGAAAGCCTTACCAATAACATAAAGTCAACTCATTTTGTATATGTCTTATATACTGTATTATTACATAAGCTACAGAAAATATTGAGTGATATGGAAGAGAAATTACACCTACAGTACTGTACTGATACTTCAAAATGAATACACTGTCTGAAATTGAGGGCAACCACAGCTTTAGACCTCAATCTGTAAAGGTACTTTAAAGCAATTTAACTTTTTCTTACGTCATGAGTTTTCTCTTGACAGCACTTCCAGCAGCACCAGTAACCTCCGTATCGGTCTCATGGTGTTATTCAAGGCTTATGTTATTGCACTTACACATGGTGAAAGATACTTCAGAATGGCAAGAGATCACTTTTATTGCAATATGCAATTTACTGGAGAGACTAACTGCTCACTCAGAGATATTAGTACCACACGGCATTTTAAATGAATACAACACTTAAGCTCACTGCAATACCAAGAGGAGGTGGCTACAGAAGTATTATGGCAGCATAGTATGTGCTGTAATTTTATGCAGTTATGATTTAATACTGCACTCCCCAACCTTTTTAGCACCAGGGACTAGTTTTGTGGAAGACAATTTATCCATGGACCCCAGAAGGCTGGAGGAAGGGGTGGAGGGGGATGAAACTGTTCCATCTCAGATCATCAGGCATTAGAGTCTCATAAGGAGTACACAATCTAGATCCCTCACATGTACAGTTCACAACAGAGTTCCCACTCCTATGAGAATCTAATGCTGCTGCTGATCTGACAGGTGATGGAGCTCAGGTGGTAATAGTCTCTGGTGCTCACTGGTCGCTCACCTCCTGCTATGTGGCCCCAGTTCCTAACAGGCCACAGGGGGCTGAGGACCCCTGAATTTTACATTTGTTTACATTTCTCTTGGCTGTGAATGGCACCATGTATGGTCTGAGTTTGTGAAAGTTTTGATAAATTTTAACTTTTTATAATAGATTTGTATATATTTTATCACAGTAAATGATGAAACAGACTAGTAGCTACACATATTTTAGGCATTTATGATGTACCTTTTTAAAATTTTAAAAGATATTCCTAGGTTATGCATTTTTCCATGAGTGTTTTCAAATTAAGTCTCAAAAAATTTTCTGTTTATTGAAAAAAAACTACGTATAAATGGATACACACAGTTCACACTTCTGTAGTTCAAGGATCAACTGTAATTGTCTGCCAAGACAAAGTCCAACAGTTAAAAAAAACACACACAAAAAAAGAATTCAGACACTTGATAATGTAACATGACAATGTAATAATGAAAGAGCCAGAATCCAATCCAAATTAATGCACATACAAAAAGGCAAGAAATCTAACCCACAACCAGGAAAAATATCAGTCAATAGAAACAGATCCAGAAATGACAGATATAATAAGCAGACAGACTTCAGAAGACCTATTATAAATATGTTCAAAAGATTTAAAGAGAAACATAAAAACAATGAGAAATATAAAAAAGCAGCAAATGAAACTGCCAGAGCTGAAAACTTGAAGGAAACTATTCAAACTGTAGGACAGTGAGAAAAAAGCTAGGAAAAAGAGAGACTCTGTGACTTATGCAACACTACCAAATAGCGATGTAATTAGTCTTAGAGGAAGGGGCAGAAAAATATTCAAAATCAGTTTTTCAAAATTTAATAAAATACATAAGCCCATAAATCAAGGACTGCAACAAACCCAAAGTAGTGTAAAGCAAGATAAACACACACACAAATCGCACCAAGACGCATCTTACTCAAACTGTTGGAAACTAGTCATAAAGAGAAGTTGGAAATCTTAAAAGCAGCCATAGTAGCAAAATAAAATTAAAAATATGATGACTACGTATCTCTCTTCAGAAACAATACAACCCAGAAGACAAAATACAGATGGGGAAGAAAAACTGTCAAACTACAGTATTTCATCTGTATTTTGTATTTTGAAACCATCTGTATTTTGTCCATTGAAAATGCTTTCCAAAAGGAATGCAAAACAAAGACATTTTTAAGCCAAAAAACTCTTAAGATAATTCACCAGCAGACCTGCTTCACAAGAAATGATAAACTTTTTCGGGCTTTAAAATAAATGATGCCAGATTGAAATTTGAGTCTACAAAAGCAATGAAGAAATCAATCAGTGGATGGCTACTTCTACTAATGGAAACAGGAAGATATTGGGTGATTTCCCACTACAGTTAAGTACAGAAGTGAACAAAATTGTCAAAAAACAACCAATTCAGTATACTGAAGCTTGATCAAAGTCACACAACAAATTGAAGAATGTCTATTATTTCAAAACTGATCAGCTGCAGGTAAAAATGGCAGCAACATTATGACCCTCTATGCCTGGTGATACAACCATACACCTGTCACTTGGCCAGTAAAAAATGTAGCTTTATAAGTTTAGGGCTGGATGCAGCCAGAGCAGTGGACTTGATTCAAGGTCGGGGCAAGGAAAACTCATTGCTTTGCTGGATAAAAATGGCAGACTTGGTTCAAAAAGGATGGGGAAAACCCATACAATAGCTTTGCTAGCCCTAAGTTGCAGGCCTAGTTCATGGCCATTGACAGACAAATCAGAAATTAAACTGAGAGATCCTAGAAGTGGAAGAACCACAGAGGGGTTAAGCTAAGCTCACACATATAACTGACGGACGGCTAAACTAGAAAATAAAAACCAAGGGGTACTGAGGACTGGTTGCAACCTTGAATGCATTCCTCATTCCACATGTAGTTCAGTTGCCTTGTAGTCTCATGATGTCTAAGTATAAACTCTGTTCACATCATTGGTTGGTCACTAAACTACACAGACAGAAGGATAAAGCCAGGCTAAAATAAAAGCGACTGAGCAGAAACATCAGTGATTGCACAATGCGGTGGAGACAAATTACACAGCTGACATCTAAGCAATCCATGAAATAAAAAAAAGAAAAACCATCAGGAGGAAAAAACGTCAGAAAAACAAAAGAGAATCCTAAGTTGCTAAAATATCTTATCTAAAACGTCAAGTTTTCAGCCAAAAATTACCAGACAGGGAAAAAAGGGAAAAGTGTAACAGTACACAGGAGAAAAAGCAGCCAAAAGAAACTGACTCTGAGTGGAGCCAGATGTTTAACAAATACTTCAAAGCAACTAATACAACTCATAATAATCTGATTCAAGAAACTCAACAAAGCCCAAGTAGGAGAAATATAAAGAAAACTACATGTAGACATATCATACACTACTAAAAGCCAAAGAAAAAAAGAAATACTGAAAACTGCAAAAGAAAATTGGCTCATTATGTAAAAGGAAACAACCTCAAGACTACTGGCTAACTTGTCATCAGAAACAACAGAAACGTGAAGGCAGCAGAATGACATATTCAAAGTGGTGGGGGTTTAAAACACCCAAATCAACCAAGAATCCTATAAATGGTAAACTACATTCCAGAGAAACAAAAACTGAGAAAATTGTTAGCAGACGTACGCTATAAGAAATACTCCTACCATGCAAACACTAATCAAAAGAAAGCTGGAGTGTCTACATAAATATTTTAAAAAGTAGATTTTCACAGCAAGGAATATTACTAGAAATAAAAAAGGGCATTTCATACACATGATCTTAGCCAAAAGACAGAGAAGCAACTGGGCACTTCATAATGATAAAGGAGTCAATATATCAAGATATTATTCAAGTACCTAAGAACGATCTTCAAAATGCTTGAAGTCCAAAAGAACTGAATTAGACAGATGCATAATTATGGAGGGAGATTTCAATATTTCTCTCAGTAAAAGACTAAAAACTAAGAAAGACAGAGGAGGTGTAAAAATATATTTGGAAAATCTCTAAGGACTTGGAAATTGAACAACATAATTCCAAGTAATCCATTGGGTTAAAAAAAAAAATCACAAGTGAAATCAGAAAAGTTTGAACTAAGTAGAAATGAAAACCTAAAATATCAACATTTGTAGGAGAATGTTAAAAAGCTTAATCAGTACTCAGGATGAAATTTATAACTTTAAATTATATTAGAAAAGAATAGTCTAAAGTTAATTATCTAAATTTCCAAGTACATAACCTAGAAAAATAAGCAGAGGGAAAAAGTAGAAGATAAAAAAGGTAATAAAATATAAATGGACAACAACATAGAAAGTCAGTAAAACCAATACTATAGGAACAACAGGAATTCTTATATTGCTGGTAGAAGTGTAAAGTAATACAACTTTAGGAAAGTTTAGCAACTTTTTAAAAGTTAATGTTTACAATATTGTATGCCCAGTCATTGCACTCTTACGTAGTTACTCAAGACAAATAAAAACCTGTCCACAAAAAGACTTACACGTAAGTATTCACAGCAACTTTATTCATAATAACCAAACCTGGAAACAAACCAAAGATCCATCAGCAAGTGAATAGGCTTTAAAAGTATATACAAAAATATTGAACAATAAACATTAACTAGTGAAACATTCAACAATATGGATGAATCTCAATAATGAGAGAGAATGAAGTATTACACAAGAATGCTTACAATATCTGATTCCATTAAATTCTTGAACTGGCAAAACTCATCTATAATGACAAGATCAGTGATCATCTGAGCCAGGGTAGGGATGAACTGACTGCAAAGGGATATGGAGGGAACTTTTTGGGGTGACGGCATCTATACCTTGATTGGGATCATAGTTTCACTGGTCAAAAATCAAACTGTACCCTTAAAATGGGTATATTTTATTTTATAAATTATACTTCATAGTAAAGGAATTGTTTGGAGTCTGTCACACAAATTTGTCAAGTAAACCCTTTGGTCCATGAACCGAAATATTTAATTAAAAAGGGCAGAGCTAATGACAAAACACAAAACCTGTTCAAAGAGTAATTACTACAGTAACATACCTTTCTCCAGAACTTCATTCTGAATTTTCTTCAAGAGTCTCAAGTACTTAAATTAGTGAAAACATGCTTATTTCTTAGTGCCGACCTAATACTAATCTGAACCACTGAAACAAAAGTTGGAAATCTGCAGCCTCAACAGAAATGGTATCTGCAATTTTGTCCATACTAAGAATTGTTTCAGAATGAAATCTTACATTTCCTACAAAAATACAATTATTCATTGAGAGAAACTAGAATTAAATATAATGATGTGTCAAACAATCATGTTACCTGTGGCAGAAAATGGTCATCTGGATAAATGAAAATAATCTTTGCTTTCTAATGTGTAAATCTCCTTTAGCATGTGAGAGATTAGACGGAAGAGAATAGGAGGATCAACAATGAATACTTGAATAACAAATGCTTAAAGTAAATTAAGATCATTTTCTTAGACTCTAAAGTCTCTATGTACAAAACTGCATACTTCAATAGTATAGGAGCAATTATTTAACTCAGAGGATGATTAATAGCTCACAGAGAAGTTATTACCAAAAAAACAAATACGACATGATTAAGTTCAGTTAATTTACCCACAGCTCTTTTAATATAAGCTGTAGGTAAATACTGATACTGAGAAATCTTTGCAAGAATAACTGACAGAAGTCAGAACATCATGCCTTCCAATCCATCCTCCATGAACTTCTTATAAAGTGCCATGAATTTGGCCACAAACGCTTCCAAGTGATAAATGGCTTTGCTACCCAGCTGTAGACGATGCTCATAGTAAGCTGCCATTTGGGCCACCTCCCCTTTCAGTTGTCCATCACAATTATGTAACAGTTCTGAGAGAAGGCCCTAAACAAAAATAATCAGTAATTTAAAAATCATTAATAAAAACAGCTAAGCATGCCTTATTTCTCCCATTCACAAAAAGACTAAAGTTAAACATACTCTCTTTATATATGTGAGATCTTTAATTTTTTATGTGAATCAACGACCTTCATCCAAAAGCAAAAACTTTGGGTACTTTTTCCATGACATAAAAATGTGGTGGGTATCAACCATATTCTAAATTCCAAATATTTAACTGCACAAAGTGCAAGAATATAAGTGTAAGGATGCTTTCTGCAGCACTATTTATAATAACAATAATAATTTGTAGACAACTTAAAGTTCCACCAATGGAGGTCATATTCGGAAAAGCTATGATACAGTCACACAACAGAAAACCATTCATCCATTAACAGAACAAAGTAAATCTATACATATGGTCATGACACAACATCCATACTAAAATGTAGAAAACTGAGAAGTTTTGTGAAACCACATATATACACGTACTTGTTTCTACGTGAATAGAAAAGAGGTCTGTTAAAAGTGGTTACCTTTGTGAAAACGGAAGGGTGGATCTTCACTTTTTTCTTTGTAGCCCCACCCTCCATTATCATCCCTGCACCTTGGTATTTCCTTTACAGCACTTACAACACTCTGAAATTCTCTTACTTCTTTATTTGTTCTCCTTTTCACACCACTAGAATATAACTTCACTTTAGGCAGGCCCTCCCTTCTTTTCTTCAGCATTCCTCTAATAGTGCCTGGCACACCATAGAGGTTCAGTAAATATGTGCAATTAATGAGCCGGAGAGAAAGAGATGATATCTTGATACTGCAAAAAGCCCTATGATCACACACCCAGCGTCCAAATTTTATAGCTGTAAAAAGTTCAAGATCTGAAATTGGGTTACCTTCATTATTACCTCAGGAGGAATACAATGAGTTAGAAGCTCATACAGCCTTCCACGAACTTCAAGGAGCCTACATAAAACAAAATAATTGGTATTTTGTGAAGAAAATAAGGGGTAATTTTTCCAAATTCCCACTGTATGGTTTTACTTTATGAATTAACAAACAATCCAATACAGAATTAACAACTTTATGAACTAACTTTATGAATTAACAAACAATCCAGGAAGAAATAACAACTGTTTCTTAAATAGTTTATCATACTTAGGATAAACATATGGAGGCTTCTCCTAACTTCAGTTCATTTTTGAAACAGAACATTTTCAGAACTCTTTTAAAATGAGACGTCTATATTCAGGGTTCCTAATTATATCAAAACACCATGAAAATACCAGATAGAAATTGAGACTTCATGAATAGCGTGGGTTGAGCTTATTCACACCATGGAATTTAACAAACTTTAGTGATATGTCAAGTAATACGTTTTTCTTTTCTCCAGACAGATACCTGAAATATCCAGGAAATGGTCATGAAAAGATTAAAAAGTCAATTACGTAGGTGACACAAGATAATATACGCATGAAATATAATATAATGCCACTGCCTAGATTGCACAGTAAAAAAGCAATGTGGCAGGGATACAGAGCTGTCGCTGTCATAAAAGGCGCGGCACAAAGGTTTACAGGTAAGCACGCAACCAGGCTAAGTGAATAGGAACATTCAAACCTCTGAGTCCTTCATTCTAGGCCCTTCTCATATTCTAGGGAGAGAAAGGGGAAGAGAAGGGAAATGTACATATGACGTTTTAAAACAGAAAAAAAAAAAAAAGAGAGAGAGAGAAAGTTCCAAATACACATTCTCAAAGGGAAAAACTTCTGAATTTTTACAGTACAGATATATATATATATATATATATATATATATACACACACACACATATACAGTACAGATGTTCCATACTTCAGATAAATCCAGGTAGTGATTTATAAGAATTCTTAAAAAGCAGAAGTCAATCCTAAGACGTCAGGAATATGAAGCCCTGGCACATTAAATCTTAAAAAAAGTGGGGGGGGGAAAAAAAAGAACTAGCATTTCTGGGGCATCTGCTATGTGTAAGAATTGAAACAAATAATTTAACTCAGTACTTACACTAGCTCATTTATTTCAGATGAAAAAACTAAGGCCCAGATGGTTTAAGTAACTGACAGAACTGACCACAGCAAAGCATGATTTAACACAGATCTTTCTTACTCTAAAGTCCACACCCTTTCCAATGTCTGTGAAAGTATTTAACACCTTAATTCTGTACTAGGTTCACTGCAATACACTATTAATTCCCCACAACAATGATGCTCTTTTACTGAAACAAACCTGAAGTTCAGACAGGTCAGCTTCCATCAAGACTCGTGTATTTGAGCCAGCATTTGAATTCAGGCCTACTCAAAAGCCTGTGATTTCTCTGACATCCCAAGAATAAAACTTGATTATTAAAGCATGAATAATAAAAATAATTTCATATGGTATGAAATTATTTTAATATATGTATATAGCTTACTTCTGAAAAGTTGATTCAGGATGTAGTTACCTACGCAATTGAAGTAACTATACTGTGTGTAGTGCATACATGTTAACATGCATCTTGTGTTAGTCTTAACTTCTAATATTACTGTTTTACAAAATTAACATATTCTACATTTACCATGTCTGTGTCATTATTTCCTAAGAGCTTACAAGTGATTAAGAGTACAAACTCTTCTGTCAGAGAAACATGGGTATCCTAGAACTGTCTCTATTATAATAATGGAATGTACCTGAACAAGGTACTTAATCTCCATAAATGTCAGGGTTTTTTTTTTAATCTAAAAAGTTAATATTTTTCTCATAGGTGTGTTATATCAATTAAATAACATGGTGTAAGAGCTGACATAATCATTCATGAAATATTAGCTGCTATTCAAATTAGAAAATTATGACTGTTCTAAGACAGATCAAATGAAAAATCGAGACGACAAATATTCCAGCAAGACAAAGGAGTCAGAAATCAGAAGTAATCATTTGGAATTGTGTAGCCCAGTGATCAGAAAGATACCAGACTTCCAGGATTTCTGGCCAGCCCCAAGGCTTGCTGGAATTGAGCAAAATTTCTTTTTATGTAGCACAATGGAATCAATTCCTACAATTGTTGGTTTAAACAGGAAACAGGAGCACCGCTTCCTGCACAAGTTCATTTATAAGCCGTCAAAATGTGTTAGGAAAACCAGAAGAAGTTTGTAACAGCAGCTAGAAGAATTAAGCAAAGGAATAATCAAGTAGTTTTAAAAAAGCATGTGATAATTATCAAACATTACAACATCAAGTACCTAAATCCCCTAAAAGTAGGTAAGTTATATTATTATCAATTTTTCTTCTTTAATATCAGAACAAAAACAAGAAAGTCATCTTCAGTGTAGAAATATTTTATAAAAGTAAAAGGCACCTAAGACATGCTTTATTTGAATTTTATCTCTTTAAAGGGTGAGGTCTCTTTATTGATAATCAACATTTTACAAAATAAAATGAACATATTTTTCCTAAAGATGAAGTTTCTTTTCTAATGAGACTACTTATAATATTTGGTACTTCTTGGAGAAAACTATCGATTTCTTCAACTAAAATAATTGAATTCTGAGAATTCAAAGCAAACCTTAAATGAAATACTAAGTACCCACTATGTATGATTCACTATCCACATCCACCAATCTATATGGTAACCAGGGAATACATGTTACAATACCTTTGAAGAATTTCTTTAAAAATCAGAATTCATCAGATGTATCATTAAAAGGAGAAACATGGCATATTCCTCTATTATTTTCATTAGACCAAGGAAGAGTAAGCTCTATTGGCTGCAGTCTATTCAGTCTATAGACTGAACTCAGTTTATTCTGAACCCTAAAATGATCAACTACCCTCTGTAAGGTCCAAAGATCATTTCTCAGTTCAGAAAGCCAACAAGGATATGAGACTGTGCTTTAGCCAAGTCTGAGGAACCTTCTTCATACTCTCCAAAGTTAGTGGGCCTTAACACTGTCATTTTTTATTTGGAGGAAAGCAAACTGTGTTTCTCAATCAAAGCTACCATAAGTCAAACAACTAGCAGCTGAGGTATTTTCAGAATGGTCAACCTACGAATAATAGACCTACAGAAGTAATGGAAACAATTTTGCAGCAAATGTGTCAAAAAATACTTCCTGAGTAAAAATGGTATATACACAATGCTATCCTTAGTAGAACGCATGGTCATCTATAAGCACAGGGTTTTTTAGTTTTCAAACCATTAATAACCCTTTTGCTCTTCACAACAACTGCAAAAGTACCCTTGGTGAGGCAATAATAATATCTTCAATATACAAATGAAGATACAACTCTAAAATGAAGTTACCTGATCAAGAACACTTAGCTAGGAGTTCAGGACAAGAACTAGAAGTCTGACTTATAGTCTGGTGTCTTTCTAGCACATGATGCATCATCAGTTACAAAGTTTTACATTGTCCTTTACTAGAAAGCTACGCACATTATCTCTAGCTTTGTGTTGTATGTTAATATTAAGTAATCTGAGATCCTAAAAGGAAAATTAAAATTAATATAAATTCCACTTTTACATGATCACATGTAAGCCATGATATTACAGCTTAATAAAAGCCATAATATCACACACCAACTATTCTGAACCACTAAATTTCTGAAGTTAAATGCTACATTTTCCTTAAAAGGTTAATACATAGATTCAGGATTTAATTATAATTCAAAATGACATTAGCATAAAATAGTTAATATGTGTCCTATGATATCCTGATAATGAAACCTTTACTGTCATCATTTTATACTGGTACCTTTGTGGAGTTTGCTGACTGACAATAGCATTTGCAGTCTCCCTCAGATACACCTCCCAATCTGTCTCAGGGATTTCTTGATCTGCAGTAAAAGGATATCTACATGACAAAAAGAGAACACAAGAAGTTAAACAGAAGTATGCTTATGTCCTTAAACAGGAGTCCCCAACCACTGGTCCGTGCGGTTAGGAACCGGGCTGCACAGCAGGAGTGAGCAGCAGATAGGCCAGCATTATGGCCTGAGTTCCGCCTCCTGTCGGACCAGTGATGTTATTAGCTTCTGATAGGAGCGTGAACCGTATTGTGAACTGCTTATGCAAGGGATCTACGCTTCAAATGAAAATCTAATGCTTAATAATCTGAGGTGGAACAATTTCATCCTGAAACCATCCCCCGCCCCTGCCCAGTCCATGGAAAAATTGTCTTCCACAAAACTGGTCCCTGGTGCCAAAAAGCTTGGGGGCCAAAGTCCTAGAATGTAACTACCCCTTCCACTCACTGTTGCACTCTGCAGGCTTCACACATAAGCAGGGCTTTTCTGAGATTTCTACGAGACTTCTCTGCAATTCTATGAGCCAGTTGTGAAGGAAGGTTCAGACCTTCCTTCTTGCACACAGTAGATAACACGTGGCAAATCTACAAATAAAATTAACAAAAATGGGCAATCCATTAAAAAGCAGATTAAGATTCATTTCTGTTGATATCTTCCTAGACCCTTATAACTGTATTACTCTCAAAATTCTTACAAGTGAAACTTGCACTAAAAGTAACTTACCACTCTGCATCTAACACAATGTTGCATATTATCCCTACTTTGCATGAAATCTCCCAAAATCTATTAAAAGCTGGAAAGATATTTAATGTGAGGAATCATAATTTTTGCTGATGGCTGTTAATGATGGAGAAAAAATATATCTATGTATATATATTCATATTAATGTTATTTCATACTAACTTTAATTCCCTTCCTAGGGACTAGGTATTCCCACATCATCTCTTTGCAAAATCTATTTCCTCAATATTCCAGCCTCCTGTTATAGCCAACTAAATCAGCTTGAGAAAGAAGACAGTAAATAACTAGCCCTTACCTAGTTTAGTAGAATTCGTAATACCTACTTGTTCAAAGTAAAGATGGTTTAAAGGGAAAAACACTTTCTACATATTGGCATCGGGTATTTACAACTATACGCTTTGGTTTGTTCATATATTAATGCTTTGCATCCAGGTCTGTAGATGTTCTTGAATTACTGATACGATTCCCTTCTTTTACAACAAGCATACAGTATTCAGAGAATCTGAACTGATTTATTTTTCAGAAAAGTGTAACTTGACCTACATCTTCAATGCTGGGAGCAGGCACACGAACCGCCAAGCACCTACTACGAATAGGCGGGATCACTTTAGATGTAGAATTGCAGCACAAGATCAATCTGCAGGTAGACATATATTTTTCCATGGTTCTTCGCAAGGCATGCTGAGCATCTTTGGTGAGTTTGTCAACTTCTGTCAATAATACCACTGAGTGAAAGAGAAACAAAACAAACTTTAACTTGAGTTCACTCAAACTTTAACTTGTCTCTTTCTTCCTTCTCATTATCCAGGATGAAATCCTAAATAATAAGCCTGATATACTACTCTTCCCATTGGCAAAGATAAATTAAAGTTATAAGTATGGTAAAATTACTTTATTTTTTATTTTAAAATGCTACAATCATACTCCAGTTTCTCTTCAGATCATATAAATATTTCGCCTTTTACTAAACACCTCTATAGAGAGGAACAGCTCTGAGTTTTTAATATTGTGAGACCTTGCGTTGGCAGGGCTAGTAAAAAAAAAAAGAATCTATAATCAAACAAGACCAAGAAACACTAGGCTAAATGAAGTTAAAAGGTCACTTTGTAGTAGAAATCATTGCAACCTTTATTATTTATATGCGCTAAAATTTACCAAGACAAGGAAGTACTGTGCTGCATTTCCCCAAAATAACTTTACTCAGCAGCACATTTCTGTGGTACACCTTAATCTAAAATATTAAATTCCAAGGAATAGACTTTGGAAGACAGTGGTGCAAGAGATGTAGGCAACAAGGCATGAAGATATCTGGCCACCATAAAGTAAGATTCCATCTGGCCACAATCACAGATCAGCCTTAACATAGTTCAGGAATAATGTATACACAGAAACTGAATCCAGTATTGTATTTTTCATTATATTAACAAATTATTTCTAGAAGATGAACTGGCAGCATGTAGCATTTACATCTGCCCCATAAAAATATACAGAACTAAAGATTCCAAAACAAAGAACCCATGAACATTATACAGAAACCAGGCAACAAGCTTTACCCAAGAACCCCAAACATGAGCAAGTGAGAATAAGCAACTAAAACTGGAAAGGCCCACATAGTATCAGCAACGGTGTGGGAGGAAGATTTTGACAGACTTTATGACAGGAAAAGCTCAAAATCACCCACGGGAACATACTAGAAACCATGGTGGGGCCAATATGAAAGCAGCAGTTGGCCGGGCACAGTGGCTCATGCCTGTAATCTGCCTGTAATCCCAACATTTTGGGAGGCTGAGGAATGCAGATCCCTTGAGCCCAAGAATTCAACACTAGCCTGGGCAACATAGCAAAACCCCATGTCTACAAAAATACAAAACATTGCTGGGCATGGTGGTGTGTGCCTGTAGTCCCAGGAGACTGAAGTGGGAGGATTACTTGAGCCCAGGAGGTCAAGGCTGCAGTAAGCTCTGATGGCACCGCTGCACTCCAGCCTGTTGCCACACAGTGAGACACTGTCTCAAAGAAAGCAGCAGTCTTACCGAGGGGGGAGATTCGACAGAGCCCAATTTATGGGTGAGAGCAAGGGAACCCTGATGCAGTAAGGTTTGACAGAACAGCAGACTCTGAGAATACCAAAATGAAGCTCCCTTCTAAGACAGTGTTCCAGGTGGCTGTGGCGGGTGCAGTGGCTTGTGCCTGTAATCCCAGCACTGTGGGTAGCCGAGCTAGGAAGATGGCTTGAGGACAGGAGTTCGAGACTAAGACAATGCTCCACAATGAGAAGAAATCCCAGACCAAATTGAGAACAGGTAAAAGAGAGACAAAGGAAAGAATCCCAATAAAGGTGACAGAAAATAAGATAGGGAATAGAGCTCAGAACACAAGGTCATTTATTTACTTTATTTTTTTATTTTATTTTTTTAGAGACAGGGTCTCACTCTGTCACCCAGGCGGGAGTGCAGTAGCTTGATCATGGCTCACTGCAATCCCAAACTCCTGGGTTCAAGCAATCTTCCCACCTCAGCTCCCAAGTAGCTAAGACTACAGGCATGAGCCTAATTTTTTTTTTCTTCCTTTGGCAAGATCGGGTCTTGTTGGTCTCAATTTCCTGGCCTTAAGTAAAGTGTCATATATTTTTTATCACTTTGTAAAAATAATACAAGAGGTAGCTGTAGAGCCCCAGACCAAAAAAAAAAACTCTCTGGCCTTCCTCTCCTTCCCTAAGTACAGGAAAAATCACTTTACTTTTAACAAAACGACCAACACAAAAGGATCATGGCCAAATTTCAACAGTTATGCAAGAAAGACGAGCAGAGGAGCAGAATAACATCTTTATGGATATGAAAGAGTCAAATTATTTCCTAAACTGTTACTTAATTCATAGTTATTGTTCTTTTTAAGTAACAGTAAGCTTCATGTAAGAATAGGTTAATTCAACTGTAATTGGGTGGTAAAATATTGTTCACATTTTTAATGACCCTACAACATTTCACTTTTAAAGGTTTGTAATTATAATCAGGTATTATTAATTTTGATTAAAATTTTAAATTTCAACTAAATTTCTTATAATAACCGATGTTCAACATTTCTCTTATAATATTAATAACAGATTGAGGATAATGGCACAATATTTCCTATATTTACATACACATATCATTATTTTGTATAGTGATGTTTGAAACAGTGACTAAGCAGTACTTGGTAGGCAGAAAACAGCAAATTCAACATGACAAGTGATGTTTACTCTAGAAATGCAGAACAGTTTTGTTTTGCCTTTTTTTGGAGATATAGTCTCGCTCTGTCACCCTGGCTGGAGTACAGTAGTGCAATCACAGCTCACTGCAACCTTGAATTCCTGGGCTCAAGCAATCCTCCTGCTTCAGCCTCCCAAAGCACTGGGATTGCCAGCATAAGCCACTGTGCCTAGCAAAAGTTTTAATATTAGAAAATCCAGTAATATAACCTATGATATTAATGAACTAAAGAAAAATCATAAAAGCATATTCATGGATGAAAAAGAAGCATCAGACAATATTTAACACACATTTGTGTTAAAGACACTCAATAAAATAGGAACTTGAGAATATTTTCTTACCATGATCAAATACATATACCTCAGACCAAAATCCAGCAATTAATTATGGGGAAACACTAAGGCTTTACTTCCAGAGTCATGACATGGACATCTGCTACCTCTATTACTATTAACCACACTATTGGAGGGTTGGCCAACATAATTAGAGAAGAAAAAGTATTTAGAGCCATAAAAATTGGAAAAAGGAAAAACAATTTACAGATTACATGAATATACATCTAAAAATTCTCAAACTATCAAAATACAATTAAAAACAGTAAGAGAATTTAATAACATAGCAAGATATAAAAGTAGGATATGTTAGTAACTCACATATATAAAACATTCAGAAAATATAAGACTCCATATATAGTAGCAAAAAATAAATTCATAAATGTAAATTTATTTTGAAATATGGAGACTGAGGAAAGAAATCAGCTGAGAATATGTACAGCGAATTCACAAAACAATAAAAATGAGCAATAAAGGAAAAATTTATCACACTCACTAAAGAAGAACAAAACACTATCTTCTCCACTCAAACTGACAAAGATTAAAACAAATTATCCTCAGTGTTGGTAAATGTCACGGAGAAATGAGCACTCCCAAACACTGCTATTGGTAGTATAAATCTATACCCTCTTTCAGATAGAGAATTTGGCAAAATATATCAAAAGCATTAAATGATGGCATATTTACTATCACAAAATCTCACCAGTAAGAATGTATCCATATATACAGAAAAAATGCTTGGAAGGTAAAGTCTAAACTGTTATTAGTAGCTGTCTCTGGATGGTGGGAATATAGCTGATATTATTTTCTTTTTTATCTAAATATCTGATAATGAACATATGACTCGGTCATAAGAACAATTATTTTAAAATCATGTAATTTCTGATTTTAAATCACATATTTTTATCCATCTTGTTCTAAAATATCAAATGGATGGCACAAATAATCCTCTTTCACATAAAATTCAATTCCATTAGACTATAAACTCCCATGAGCCCAGAGATCAGGCTTCTCTCCTGTTCACTTTCATAACTCAAAAAAAAGAGAGAGCACTAATGCTTGGCAGCTTCATAAAAAGAAGTCTTTTGATCACCTACCTTTAAAATCCCTTTGAGAGTTTGTTTCAAGTTGTTGTGATTGTGCCACTGTTTTCAACATCTCCTGAATGACTACTCGGTCACTATTTCCAGCATCACTACACAAAACAAAAATAATGGTATATAGTATGCCCTTAATATTGTTATTATAAGAAAAATGGTCAAGTTCTTAAGTGGTCAAAATTTTAATCAAAATTAATATCACTTAACTATAATTATAAGCCCTTCAAAAGTAAAAAGTTTTAGGGTCATTGAAAATACTAACAATATTCCAATTGGATTAACATCACTGAAAACACTAAATATGTTGTTACATTAAGTTTACTGTTAACATAAAAAGAGCAACTACTAATAATTAGGTAACAGTTTAGCAAATACTTTGACACTTCTGTACCGACTATAGAAAATTAATACCTAATTATAGCTAATTTCTCAACTATCTATAATTGTTGAAAATACAAAAAGTAACTCTTTGAAACAGAAATTCAATCCCTAGTCCTCTTCCACATCCCCAAAATAGCAAAGATCTAAGAGAGAACAAAGAGAAGTCTGCTCCCAGCACTAGAATGAAACTGATTCAGAGACTCAGTAAAGCGATGAGATAAGCAAATTGAGTTTAAGACACAAAGTCAAAACTCCGTAAACTGATGACTTATTATAGGTATTGAGCTGTCATTTACACCAATATTATTGCTTTGGCACTTCAGTCAAAGACCTCTCAAACCAAGAGAAGTCAATTTAGGCTGAATCAATGTTAATTTCAATCACCCCAAAAGCAATCGGCTTATTCTCCAATTGCTCATCTATGCTTCAGAAGAACTCACGATGAGAAAAACAGGTCAAAGCAGTTAACTTTATTTTCTCAAAGAGCCACTAAGTTTTCCCAAGTCACTACTATTATTATAGATCAATATACCTACAGTGTTGCTCTTACGATCATTTTCCTAGCCAAGAATCCAAAACATTCTCCATTTGTATCTGGAATTAACACTCCCTTTGTTTCTTTGATCAAACCCATTCCCAACAACCTTATTTCTCTTAGTTTTCTTTGAGATGCCTAGAGAAAATAATAAAACCTATCTGTTAGGGTTGTTTTAAGGATTAAATGTAATAATACAGGTAAAGCTTCTCACAAAGTGCCTGCTACTGAAAACAAGATACACATTAGCTTGTAATGCTATTCCTCCTGCTCCATTCGGTCTCCTCCCTCTCCCTGAAATGGATGTTCACTCTTGCCTCTGTGTCACTGCCCATGTTGAATATGACTGACAATATCCTCAATTCTGTTCTCCTTTAAGAACTCATACAGCCCCACAGATCATAGCAGCTTACCCAATTTAGCTCCCAGAATCATTTCTACACCACTTAATACTTAATAGCTATTGCATGAATTTTCAACGCCTCTCCAACAAGTTCCTAATTCTTATTACTGCATGATATAGAGAATAAAGATATTGGTTGGTGAATTATTATAATACCTCTAATCAAGAAATTTAAACAAAGAGAGTGACAAAGAAAGATCTGGCAACCCAAAGTCAATTTCTGAAATATTTACTCCAAACACTGTAAACTTTTTAGACACACTGCTCATCAGTAATGAATGAGCCAACATAATTAACAAAAATTTACTGACAATACAATGTACTGTGTGTACATCAATGAGCTCCCTAGAGCTAGAAAAGGTAAATACATTGTTGAAATTATTTGACACAGAAGGCAAAACAGGAAGGGCTCTAGGATTCCCATTTCAAGCAGGGCAGC
Source organism: Pan paniscus (assembly GCF_029289425.2). NCBI lineage: Eukaryota > Metazoa > Chordata > Mammalia > Primates > Hominidae > Pan > Pan paniscus. The sequence goes on along the minus strand of NC_073263.2, from coordinate 33,387,096 downwards.
TCCACTTTAGTCTGTTTTATAAACTGTGCTTCCACACGTATCAATTTATTTCAAAAAAGGGTTTCAATCTTTTAAAAAAAGAAAGCCCAAAACCAATTTCTTTAAAAATACTTAATTTCTATATAGTAGTAACTTACCTAGGATTAACTTCAAGGTGGTAGTTACTTGCAATGGTGCTAATTTCAATTTTTTTTTTAGATGGAGTCTGTGGACAAAGAAAAAGATATTTTTAACATTTATTTATTGCCTATTTCCCCACTCTTTTGTATTTTCATTGGTTTTCCTTTTATTACACAAAGTAAAACTTGAGATAACCACCATTCATGTTTTAACTTTGTTAATCCCACTCTTTTCTCAATGTGCAGATAAACATGTTTTTATATAAATTGGGTCAATCACACATCCTGTTTCATTGTGACTACTTTTTTCTTTTCCTTATCTCCAGAAATCCCCAAACCAAATCTGTATACCATCTGAAACACAGATCATTGCAAACGATCTGTTCCTTTCAGTCTTTCCCATGTTAACACAAAAATAAACATACACAAATGTATTTTCATGGAGTGTCAATGTTTCTTGTAAAAAATAAAAATTAAAAAAAGGAAATCATACACGTCTCTGTGTTTTGCTTTTCCTACTTAACATATCTTGGCAATCCCTCTCAGACAACTGGCACAGTGTTATAGTCACACACCAACCTATGGCATGGTTGTTGCAAAGCTGGTCATACTGATGGACATTTTGTTTTCTGAACTCAAACAATTCCACAATTAATATCTTTGTACATATGTTGCATATACTGCTTTCATTTCTATGTAAGAGATTCCCAGTTTTCTGGATTGAAGGGAATGTGTTTTCTAACTTTAATATAATACATGTGTGTGTATGTGTGTATGTATTGACCAGTCTGCTTCATAAAACAGTTTAACAATTCACTTTTCCACTGGCAACACTCTTCCCCAACATTCCCCATCTACAGTAGGTTTTATCATGCCTTTCAATTTTTCAGTTTGGTGAGTATATAATAGACTCACACTGCTTGACTATCACAAAGGTCAAACATCCTTACATGTGTTTAATGCCTCTTATATTTTTCTCCTGTGACTATTTGTTACAGAAGAATCTATTTTTCAGTTTTCTACCAGATTGTCTTTCTGTTGCCAATTTGTAAAAATCTCTTATTTACACAGTCCTTTCAAATATTTTGTGACAATCTTCTTCTATTGATTTTATGTATAATTTCTGTCATAGCAATTTTTCAAATTCATATACCAGGTATCTACTTTTCTTCTATAGTTTCCATGTTTTCCTACAAAAGGTTTTATTGACCCAGGAGCAATTCATAGAGTCTAAAAAATTTTAATCGAAGATATTTAGTGTTTCATTTTAAGTCTTTAATTCATCTGGAATTTATCTCTATAAATTGTATGTCATAGGGACTCAACTTCATTTTCTCTGGATAGATAACTAGCTATGATGACACACTCTGCTGGCTTATCCTCTTCCACTGATTTGAAATAGCACCTCTATCACATTTCTAAGCTCTCTTTCCAGTTTCACTTGTCTAATTCTCTATTTTCATGCCAATATAATACTGTTTTATTTACAATAGACATACAATATGATTTACTATACGGTAACACAAGCCCTACTTCACTAATCTTTTTTCATAATTACTTTAGCTAGTCTCAGAAATGTACTGTTCCATATGGACGGACTTTAAGATCATTTCGTACAATTGTAACAACTACTTGAATTTTAATTAGAATTTCATAGAAATTTATAGTGTCACCTGGGGCAAACAGATAATTTAAAATATTAAGCCACCCATCTGGGAAGATGCTGCAACATTCCATTTGACTGGCTGTTTATTGTCTCTCTATAAGATATTAGTTTCTTCTGACACATCCACACCATTTTTGTTAAATTTGTCCCTATATATTTATACGAATTTCCACAACATACAACCAGCATCTCAAACTCAATGTATCTAAATATATGCTAATCAACACTAGCCTAAAACCCAGTTACCTTCCTGAAGATTCTGTTTATAGCACTACCATCCACACTCAGCATATGATTTTTTCAATGCCTAATATGTAAAGACATTTTACCAGAAGATATGAAGGATATGAAAATGAATATATGTTCTCGACATACAGTCAAAACAAATACAATCTTTTCAAAGTAAAAGATGTATAAACTACTACAACCAAAGCAAAACAAAATAAGTACTATTAAAAGTACAAACTACAAGTTGTAGAAGAAAAGTTAATTCTAATGGGGTATGAAAAGGAAGGATACATTTCAGCTAGATCTTAAACATCATCCATAATGGAAGAGCCTAAGAATGTGCTACATGGTATGAAGCTGGACATCTTGGCAAGGGCAAGATCACAGGAAGCCTCTCAACTTCCCAGAGTTGCAGGCCTCCTTTCCCAGTCAGTCAGTTGCCCACTCTTTACCAAGTCACTTGATACCATGTTTAACATTTTTCTCAAAATCATTCTCTTTCTTTCCATCCCCACTACTGCTCTCAGAAAAATGAAGTCTGGAAACCTGAGTTCTAATTTCAGCTAAGACATTGTCTTATTAGGTAATCTGAAATTAATCTCACCCTCTACATTTTACCCCAAACCCTCTGTTGCTCTTATTTCCTATCTAACATAAATGGCTTTGCTCTGGTTATAATAGATCCATAATCAGTAGCTCTCAAATCCTGTGCCCCAAGACTACCTGTGGAATTCTTATTTAAATCATACCTCAGGAAGCAACTGAGTTGGGGGGACATATATGACCAAGACTGAAAGTCTCCGCTATAAATTACTTTCAGGGCCTCAAAGTGAAATGCTTACTGTGATGGTCTGATGTTCAATTCTCAATTTTTCCACTCCAACACCATAAAGTTCACGTAGAATACACATAATTCTTGTCTTTTTTCCAGCACCTGATGGTCCATACACTAACAGATGAGGAAAGTCACCACACTGCACCTGAAAAAAAAGAACAAGGCATTTTTCCCTAGTCAAACTGAACTGCTCTAGGTAGAACCAAACTACTTTTTAAGTAACAAATATTTTATGTGTCTACCCATGAAACTCCCAGTTCATGAGTAGATACACCCAATTTTTTATATATGTGTAAAACTTGGAGTTTCATGGGTAGATACACAAAATATTGTGTATCTTTTATATATATATATATGCTGAAATGTTTACTATTCGCCTGACACTAATTTTCTATAACTTATATACGTGACACCACATGCAAGATACAAAACTAAATGCTAGAAAGCGGGAACTCCCAAACCTGACTATCAGAATCTCCTAGAAAACTTTTTAAAATAAAGGACTGACTGATGAACAGACCCTATCATCCATGAGATTAGGATTCTGTAACTCTGAGATTCAGGCCTTTCTTACTTCGGACTATTAGAAACAGTCCCCGTGATAACAATTCAGTGCATTTGGTTTCTTTGGGAGGTTACTTGTGAGATAAAGGAAAACTTCATAGGAGAGTGGGGATGCGAAACAGGGAAAGGAAGGCAGCCAGTAAGAGTGTGTTGTCAAGTTGAATGGCTCTAGGTATCTGTGTTTGATCCTGCTAGGGAAACTCTCAAAGCCAACATAAACACCCACCAGAGTGTTAACCCACCCAAAGGGTGGGGAAGCTGCCGTATGATTATCTCTGATGAGTTCTTTCTTGAAGCCTGCTTAGAAAAGTGGATGGGGGAAAAGAAAGAGCATTAATTCCAGGCATTTCAAATCTGCTATGGGTGTCACAGAGAGAAAAGCCCTCAGGCAAAGTACAGATGTACAAAGTTAGAAGTCAGAAGTCAGTCTGTGTGCACTTAAAAGCAAGAGGACTGGGTAGGGCACTAACAGTATCTGCTGATGATGAGTTTTGCAAAAGCTTTTCGGGTGTTTCTGATGATCAGTTTGGTTTGGGAACCAGTGCTATGAAGGCTATAAAGATGAGTGGGTGACAGATCTTAGCCTCAGGAGCATAAAATCTTGTAAGGTGAAGTTCTGTAAATAACCATTATTGAAAAAATGGAATACGTATCTTAAGAGAAGCGCTTATTGCAATGAATTTTAATACTTTGTAAACTCATCCATCTCTGTCACTAAAATGTCTCAAGGAAAAGAACTATTCAATCTAATATACTGCCTGGAAAATGGCAGGTGTCCCACAGACACTTACTGCCTTGTTTTTTAAACTTCAATCTAATCAAAAATAAGGGTTATGCTTTAAATGTTTCATAGTTTGATTAAGCTGCAAATAAAAGAGTAAACAGGTGAACATTTCTTAAAAGCAAATTTAACACATAAGACCATTATATTAAATTCATGTCCAAAATATACATTCCAAATTCTGTACAACAAAATGTGGCCACAGAAAATAAAATGTATCACTAGGAAAACTGAAGACAAAGCTATTGATGGAAAATGTAATTTGTCTATAAATGATGGATACTGCAGTAATCAATTTATTTTAAATTAGTATACATGCAGTATCAATAAAGAGACCAAAAAAAAAACCTTCAATGTCACAACACTACCAACTAGTCTAATGATTTTTACGTGTACAATCTTTTCTTATTATTTCTTATTTTTAAGACGCACTTAATTAAATAGTATCTGTAAATCTAAGAAAGGTCGGAAGAGAAAACCAGGGTATTGGGCAAAAACGTTTCCATCAGCATCATATATTAATTTGAGGTCCTTAAAAGGAGTGGATAAATGTCTTCCACAGACACTTTATTCTCCTAAAGATCCTTCTTTACTCTCTACTCCCTGGAAGATTCAGTTCGTTCTCACAAAATATTGCCATTGGGCACTTTTATCAACTACAACAGACAAAGAGGCATCAGGATAGAGGGGAGAGGATCTTTCACAAAGCTCTAATCTCAGCCACGCACGGTGGCTCACGCCTGTAATCTCAGGACTTTGGGAGGCCGAGGCAGGCGGATCACCTGAGGTCAGGAGTTCGAGACCAGCCTGGCCAACGTGGTGAAACCCCGTCTCTACTAAAAAATACAAAAATTAGCCATGCGTGGTGGCGGGCGCCTGTAATCCCAGCTACTCGGGAGGCTGAGGCAGGAGAATCGCTTGAACCCGTGAGGCGGAGATTGCAGTGAGCCGAGACCGCGCCATTGCATTCCAGCCTGGGCGACAACAGCTAAACTCCGTCTCAAAAAAAAAAAAAAAAAAAAAAAAACTAATCTCAGGAACGTCCTAATACAATTTATTTGAGAATCAGAAATGATCTTTGGAGTAAATACATATTTACAACACTTTACTTGTAAATGACAATGACATCGAGAAATCTTAAGCCAGCTAGAAAGTAAATCACATGGTGTCATCTCCGCTCAAAATGCTCCAACGGCTTCTCGTCTTATTCTGAGACTGACTGGGTCTGCACCCCAACTCCATCCCAACACATACACCCATCTCCGATTACCCTTCCCGCTGGTTCACCACTATCGGCTACGCCGGCCTCCTGAGGTTCTTAGAACATGCCGTGCACATCCCGGCCCGGGAATTTTGCACTTGCTGTCCCCTCTTACCTGTTCCACTCTTTGCTCGGATTTCTGTATTTATGACTTTTCAATTTCCTTCAAGTCTCGGCTCAGATGCCACTTCTCAGTGGAGCTTTTCTTGTTTAAAAATACAAGCCAGCCTCCCACACCTCTTCCCCCTTCCCTGTGTTATTTTTCTCCATAGCACTTATCACCTTCCAATGCGGGCGGGAGAAGCACTGCTCCTCAGGGGGGCGCGAAACCCCGAGCTGGGGGGCCTCCCCTCTCCCACGCTCCCGGCCCCCGCAGACTCACCAGGTTCCGCAGCTGGGCCGCCTGCTCCTTGTGATAGTCCAGCCGTCCCAAGGAGCAGGGCCGATACTTGTCCACCCAGAGGCTCATGGCAGCTCGAGTTCCCGGGGGCCTACGCTTGAAAATCCCGCGCGAGCGCGCGTCCTCCCCACAGCACAGAGACAAGTTTTCCCGCGAGCTCCAAATCTCGTGACGTCACTACCGGTCGCGGCCGCGTAAAGGATTTTGGACGGAAAAGCTACGGGGGCCGTATGCAGACAAAATCAGCTGCCGCGTCGATGCCCTCTGGTTCTGAAGTTCACTGCTTTATTTATTTTCTCTTTGTTCGCACCGTGTATTATGTTCTAGAAATTATCAAGCGGAATTGAAAATGTGGTTCTGACCCTTTTGGCGTCACATCCGGATACCTCAGAGAAGACCGTTCCTTTCATTTATTCATTCTTTCATTAACTTAATTCATTAAACAAAAATTTACTAAATATCTGCTGGGTGTGGAACTCTGTCCTCGGCACTAGAATATATACATCTCAGGGTTTCACTCACTTGGCAGGTACCCAATAAAGCTTCATTGGATAAATCGCTTGAAAATGTCTGATCTTCACTATCCTTTGTTACCTCTATTCCTCAATATTCTTATTGGATTAGAAACAAAAGAATCAAGAGCATGGAAAAACTACCGAAATGTGGTCTGTAGGGGAGAAGACATGAGGTTAATATGCATTCTAAGTCTAGAATATTTGAAAGCCCTCCAATTAAAATGTGTAGAAGCATCTGAACCCCTCAGAAAAATATTCTGCATGTGAAGCTGATATGCAACTTTTGAAGTTCTCTTCAAATAGTGCCTCTCAAAATGCACTTTACTCATTGTACATAATATTAATTCCTTATTTAATTTATGCTTTTATTTTATGTATTATTAAGAACCCTAAGTCCTGCCATTTGATTGCAAGGTCTTACAGGCAGGAAATGATTTCCAAATATACTTAATAACCTTTCACCAAGGTGCCTCTTACTCATTTATTAATCAATAATTTATCATGCTCTTCTATGAATCGTCATATTACATGAATTACTCCTGCAGGTAAGGTATTATCCACACCACCAAGTATAAGATTTAATCCCTGTTCTCGAGAAACTTTCTATAATAAGCCTGGAAGGCTTCTGCCTCAGGGCCTTTGCAATTACTGTTTCCTCTTCCTGGACTATGTTTCTCCAGTCAGCAGAGTTGGGTCCCTCATTTCCTTCAGGATGTTGGCTCAAGTATTATCTCCTCACTGAGGCTTCCCTGACCACCCTATTTAATATTGCAAAAAAGCTTCATCTTCTTTATGCTTCTCTCCTTTGGAATTGAAATGGAGGAAGTGTTTGAAATGAGAAGGTAAAGGAAATCAGAAGCAGGGATACTGAATTGTGGTCTATGTGTATATCATAATCATAATGAATGATAATGGAAATAAGTACTGAAAGGAAGAAAGAGAAGAACCAAGTGCTAGAATGATCAATAATTTGGCAAGAGTGACCACAGGCATGACAGACAACTTCAATAAGGAGCAGTGGTTGATGGTCTCTACCATGAAGACATGTCTCTACCATTGAAGCACATGAAGACATGTGCTTCAATATTGTTGGGGGTTCTAAGGAAGGAGAAATAGTGTGGTGACCCAGGAAGTCCAGTTAAATTTGAATTTCAGAAGCTTTTTCATATGTCTATGGCAAAATTTATTACAAATGATTTTTTTTCTCGTATAAGTATGTCCCTGGCAATATTTGAAATTGTAATAAATATTGCCAGGGACATACTTATACGAGAAAAAAAATCAGCCTTTATCTGAAATTCAAATGTAACCAGTGCCCTGTATTTTATCTAGCAATTTTACTCCAGACTCTTGGATATATAGGATATGAGAAATTGCTACAGAGGAAGTAAAGTCCTCGGGGTTGGTAAACTACAGCTGCAATCACTTTAATGTTTAATGACTCTGGCCCTCAGGTATCTTAGCTCTTTTTTTTTTTCTTGAGATGGAGTCCCACTCTGTCGCCCAGGCTGGAGTGCAGTGATGCGATCTCGGCTCACTGCAACCTCCGCCTCCTGGGTTCAAGCGATCCTCCCACCTCAGCCTCCCAAGTAGCTAGGGTTACAGTTGTGCACCACCACGCCCAGCTAATTTTTTGTATTTTTAGTAGAGACAGGGTTTTACCATATTGACCAGGCTGGTCTCGAACTCCTGAGCTCAGGCAAGCCAGCTGCCTCAGCCTCCCAAAGTGCTGGGATTACGTAGCGAGCCACCACGCCCGGCAATCATATAGTAATTGTAAGTTTAATTTTTTGAGTAACTGCCATACCGTTTTCCACAGAGGCTGCACCACTTTACATTCCCATGAGCAATGCAAAAAGATTCCAATTTCTCCACATCTTCACCAACCAACAACCTTTTTAAATTTTAGTCATTCTGGCAGGTTTACAGAGAAATCTCATTATGATTTTAATTTCCCTAATGATAAATGATGTTGAGCATCTTATTAATTATTAGAATATTCTTTTGTAAAGTTATTCAAATATTTTGCCTATTTTTATTAGATTGTTTGTCTTTTTTTAATTAATTTCTTTCCTTTTCATGCATGTATTTTAAATATCTTTTTCCTACATGTGGCTTGGCTTTAATCTCTGTTAATGGTGTCTTTTGATAAATAGTTCTTAAGTTAAATATAGTTCAGCTTGTACTGTTTTACAAAATCTTTACCTACTCCAAAGTCTTGAAGATGTCCTTCTGTGAGTTTTTCTTCAAGTTTTATGGTTTTGCTCTCACATTTAGATTTTAAATTCACTGGAATTTATTTTTTTGTATGCCTCCATACAAAAAAAAGTCTAAAATGTCAAGGTACATTTTTTTTCCACGTGGATATCCAGTTACACCAGCAGTGTTTATTAAAAAGACCTTTATTCACTGTACTGTAGGGTCACCTTGTCATAAATCATGTGACCTTGTATGTGTGGATTTGTTGCCGAACTCCCTGTTTTGTTCCATCAATCTATTTGTCTATCTATGCACAGGTACCCGACTGTCTTGATTACTGTAGCCTTATAATAGATCTTGGTTTCTGGTAGTTTGACTTCTATTCTTATTCAAGATTATCTTTGCCAGTTTTTGTCCTCTGCATTTTCATATAAATGTTAGAATCAGCTTGTTAATGTTGCAGAAATCTTGGCTGAGATTCTGTTTGGTATGGCTAGTTACAGGGAGTTAAGTCCATGTCTGAACTTTGTGGATTTCACCTTGTTGATCTTCAAAATCATAAAATATAAATTGTTCCACTTGAGCATATTACAAACCACCTATTTTACTGATGCTTTTATATACGCAACTATAATTCTAAAACCAAAAAAAAAACACTTTACTTTCTGTATGATTTAACTGTGATATATATTTAACACATCTTCAATTACCCTTGCTACCTTCTTAAAAGGTAATATGTTAAAACTGAAAATACTCATTCATAGGCATTTAAAAGGAAATTTTATTTTAAGTGAAATGGCATGAAAAAACAATTAAAACTTTAAAAACACAAAATGTGATTAACTATCCTAGGGGTAAAAAGACAGGGTTTTTATTCCTTTGGGTCTTTGTTTCTCTGATTGCTGATGTTATTATCATCTTGATGTTTGAAATATGACTAATCTATGGCCTGTGAGAGACAAACCTTGAACATGGGAGATCCCACAGTGGAGCAAAGTGAGAGAATGACCCAGGCGACAAAGACAGAACAAGCTTGGAAAACCACCAGTCCAGGCAGAAGCAGGAGGATTACTGTCTTCAAGAAGATAAAATTAATACCTGATATGCTTGCACATACTGAGATGAGATTTACTCCTATAGAAAAGAGTTTAGTAATAAATTAGCAAGGTGTGTGTTAAACACTAAGTCAAAGACAAAACAAGACAATTACTAATAGCAGAGTACATAAAAGGTACAGAGTTGTTCCTCCGTGTTCATGAGGAATTGATTCCAGAACCTCTACAGATCACCAAATCCATGGATGTTCAAATTCCTTATATAAAATGATGTAGTATCTGCATATAGTCTACACACATCATCTTGTATACTTTAAATTATCTCTAAATTACTTACAATAAGTAATGTAAAGAAAATGCTATGTAAATAGTTGTTATTGTTTTTTATTTGTATTATTTATTGTTGGTTTGTTATTTTTTGTTGTTGTTTTCTGAATATTTTCAATCTATGTTCGGTTGAATCTGTGGATGTGGAACTGGGATATATGGAGGGCTAACTACATAAGGAATAGATAATACATGAGAAAGGAAATTTTATAGCATTAAAATATGCTCAACTGTGAATAATATTTACATAATCCAAATAACGTAAACATTATGGGCTATGCATGGTGGCTTACATCTGTAATCCTAGCACTTTGGGAGGCCAGGAATTTGAGACCAGCCTGACCAACATGGTGCAACCCTGTCTCTACTAAAAACACAAAAATTAGCCAGGCAAGGTGCCGTATGCCTGTAATTCCAGCTACTCAGGAGGCAGAGGCAGGAGTATCACTTGAACCCGGTGTATCACTTGAACCCGGTGGAGGTTGCAGTGAGCCGAGATCATGCCACTGCACTCCAGCCTGGGTGACAGAGCAAGACTCGGTTTCAAAAAAAAAAATTGTGTATTTCCCTATGAAGAAATTATAATATAAAAGTAGGGGGAAATGAGAGGAAAGGAAGTGTGTACAGTTGTGAGAATGGAATTGTATGAGAGGTGAGACCTCATCTCCATAGAAGGAAATTGACAGCTAAACAAGCAAAATCAAGAAGTAGTAGTATTAGCATGTTATTAAGAAACATGGAATTGATGCCAGAATACACATGTGTGCATGCACACACGCACATACACACGCACACAAAAAGAGTTGAAAGTGTTTTCTGGGCCGGGTGCAGTGGCTCACGCCTGTAATTCCAGCACTTTGTGAGGCCGAGGCAGGTGGATCACCTGAGGTTAGGAGTTCAAGACCAGCCTGGCCAACATGGTGAAACCCTGTCTCTACTAAGAATAAAAAATTAGCCAGACGTGGTGGCGGGCGCCTGTAATCCCAGCTACTCAGGAGGCTGAGGCAGGAGAATCGCTTAAACCCAGGAGGCAGAGGCTGCAGTGAGCCAAGATCGTGCCACTGCATTCCAGCCTGGGTGACAGAGTGAGACTTCGTCTCAAAAACAAATAAATAAATAAATAAATAAATAAATAAATAAGAACGTGTTTTCTCTGGGAAACAGACATGAAGTGTCAGGGCAGAGACCAGGGGCAGAGGATGTCATTTTTTACAACAAGACTTGTGGAAACTTTTGACTCTTTTACTTTGATAAAAGTGAAAGGTAAGTAAAAAATTTTTTAAAAGATTAATTCAATGTGAATCCCATGAAAATACTAGTCTCTACTACCACACATATTAAAGTTATTTATTTCAATGTTCATAACAAGATTTCTAGAGGACTCACCTACCTATTCAAGGAAGTCAGGAAAGATTTTTTTGAGGAAGTAACACTTAGAATGAGGCTGGAGCAGTAGAATAGGCCAGAAGGAGAGATAGAGAGTGTATCTTAGGATAAAGGACTAAAAACAGCATAGTCCTGAATGGGGAAGTGGCTGGACTTCTACCGAAAGACTTGCAGGACCTGAGAGCAGTGCCCATGGAGGAGGAAGGAGGAGATGGGCTGGCAGGCCAATGAAGAGACACGTCAGGCACTCTTCTAGGTTTTAGTAAGGATTTTCTGGTCTTCCTTTGGAGTTTCCTCATGTTATCTCACAGGTAATGTAACAGGATTCAGCCGTTTTTTCCCAGCTTCAACATTCTACAATTCTAAAACTCTGAGCAGTTTTCCCAGGGATTTTGCGTGGGATTTTGTAATAAAAATCTCTCTGCCTGGACTCAGGAGAAGTTTCCACCCTGGCCCAGGCTTTGTCCTTGCCTCTTTGATTAACTTTGGGCCAGTCCCTTTTTCCACTAGGTCTGAAAGGAGTCATCTGCAAAATGCAAGGTGGCTCTAGATAACCTCTACGTGCCCTTCAAGCTCTCACACTATCACTTTGCTATTATTCTCTGTGCCTTTGCCAAAAAGAATATCCAGTTCTTTAAAATATTCACACTTTTATGTGAAACTCCTACCTTGCCCAGGATCTTTAACAATTGCTTAACATTCCAATTTTTTAGATATTTCTATAAAATGGAATAGCTATACCAATAAATGCTAGTTTTAGCAAATGGGACGTGTAGACAATTGGTCTAAGATGAAGGACCATCAAATATTATTTCAATCACTTTTTTACAAATATATAATTTGATTTCTTTCTCTTAGAAATTAATTACAATGTTAATTTTATTGTAAACTTGATAATTTTAGAAGCATAATGCTTTTATTATAATCAGCACCTCATTGACTGGTCAATTATTTGATGATTTTTCTGATTCCCATATATCTTCTGCATCCTTTTTTAACGAAATGTTTCTTATAATTATTATTATTACCACTAACTTATATTCTGAAATACTTCAGCCTTTCAGTGTTATGGAACAATCTGGCTTGATTTAGATGCATCTTTGTTTATTCCGTGGGTAAACTGGACAGGAAAAAGCCATTCACTCACCTCCCGATTACTAGACACCTGATGCCTAGTGATGTGCTTAACACTGAAAATAGAAATAATAGTAAGTTTCATGTACCAATAACAAAAGAACTTTAACTTAGATCTCTATTAATAATGAAATGATATAAATCTTTACTCTAGGCATTCAAACTGAAATCTAGTAGGATTAGAACACAGATATGTAGAAATGGAGTCATTTGGGATTTGACAGAATCACAGCAATATGAGCATAACAGGACCATTACCACTGTCTCACCACCGAGCCACTGTGCAAGTCCCTGACTGACAAATATTTAACTATTGCTTGTGTTAATGGCTAATGCCAGACAGTGAGTAACCACCTCCAAGTTACATTTGCTGCTTTTTCTACAATACTCGAGTTGGAAATTGTTCTACTTTTTTTCTGGTTATAAGGCAACAAATGTTCGTTACGGAAAAATTGAAGGAGAAAAAAGAGACAAGTATATATTTATCTATATTTATATTTTTTAATTTATTTTCTATTTTTTGAGACAAAGTCTCCCTGTGTTGCCCAGGCTGGAGTGCAGTGGCACGATCTCAGCTCACTGCAACCTCTGTCTCCCAGATTCAAGTGATTCTCCTGCCTCAGCCCCCAGAGTAGCTGGGATTACAGGCATGCACCACCATGCCCAGCTAATTTTTTATTTTTAGTAGAGACGGGATTTTGCCATGTTGGCCAGATTGGTCTCGAACTCTTGACCTCAAGTGATCCACCTGCCTCGGCCTCCCAAAGTGTTGGGATTACAGGCATGAGCCACTGTGCCCAGCACTTTATAGTTATATTTTAACCTGCAGAATCTCTAATGCAGTTAAGTTAGCTTGAGTCCCATATTTGCTTATATATATGATAAAGAAATCTGGGATTCCAGTATCATTGCTATTGGATTTCCAGAGTAAGAAATCACTGAATCTATAATGAATGATTGAATAATGAGTATATGTCTATAATGAATATATGATCATTTATATAATGATATATAAAAATGATGAATATATAATTCTATAATGAATCAATGATCATTTTCAACAATATTTCTGTCCAGCAACCTAGGCACTATACCAAAACAACTTTTATCTGCTTAAATTGCTGCTACACACTCTATGTTACTTTTTCATTTTGTTGGAATTTGAGTAACTATATTGCTGTCTCTGGGATTAAAAGAAAAATTTACTTTTAGATTATCTAAAATCATATTCCTTCAGATTTACACATTGTTCTCTGTCAGTTGTAATATGCCCTTTGTATCAAACTCCCTGCAAAAAGTCAGAACCTGAAGCTTTTAAATCCCTTGGTTTCTATAATTACCTCTTGTTTAGAGTTGCTTTCATAATTTTGCTTGCTTTCATATTTTGTTGCTATTACTGTTTATAACTGCCTCCTACCACATATATAATAGTAACAATACTCTCTCAATCACCTTTCTTCTGTAAAAATTCAAAATAATGCATATTTAATTAGGAGGTCTCTAAATAGTACCTTTTCTCTGAAAACTATAAAGATTTGGTTTTAAAATATATTACAATAATGAGTAAGAGAAGACAGTAAGGATCAGAGAAAAGAGTGAAATACAGCAAAGAATTCCAGTCAGCTGCAGAAAACCTCAGAATTTAATTATAACGTTCCTCTACAAAAGGGCCACCCTTGAGTACTATCAATGAGTAAATCAGTTTATGCATACCGTGAAGGGGGTGCAAGATGAATTAGATACAGGCTCTGTTCTCAAGGAGCTTATGGAATGATAAGCATATATGCAAATAACTCTCATGAAAGCAGTAAGTGATAAATGCCTTAATGTAGCTTCAAACATTTTTATAGAGGTTCAAGTTCAATTACAGTTTGACTGACTTGGGAAGGCTTCATGGAGGATCTAGCATTTGAGCTGGGTTTTGAAGGACACATAGGTAGGGTTACAAAAGCCATCCCAAGGGAGGATATTACTGGGGTAGGAGATTGTAATGAGCAAAGAACCAAAGGTGTCAAAACACAGAGCAGGATTTTCTTATGGTAAAAAATATAAAGGAGAGATGGGAGAGAAGATTGGGAAGAACATTTAGGGCAAATGTTAGGAGATGTTTAAATGGCAATTTTTAATGAGTTTGCCTTTATGCATACACAAGAAGCCATGGGGGGAATGATATGTCTTCTTGCCTATAGAAAGAGCTTAGTAAATACTTGTTGAATTCAATGGTGATATCTGGATATAGGAAGATGAAATGTGTGAATAGACATAAATAAGGTATGGGGAGTGAGATATTAAAAATAAAGAGACCCGCCCAAAGATTTACAGTTAATAAGAATTGACTGAGATTCCACCCAGAGACTAACTCCAAAGTCCACCTGCTCTAGCACTATGTACACACTGCCTGCCCCTGGCTGTAGTCATACCTCATGATATTGAACACCATGTTCTAAGCACCTCACCTGTGTTATTTTAGCCTCCCAATAATTCTATGAGGCATGTACATCTCTTACAGCTCAAGAAACTGAGGAACAGAGATTTAAAATTGTCTAACAAGTGATGGAGCAAGGATTTTCAACTAAGTCAGTCTCAATTCCAGCACCACTGGGCTGACCTAACCACTGCAAACATTCTCTCGGGCTGTGCCCCACACCTTGACACACCATGGTTACTGACTCTTACCCACAAGTAATACTAAATGACTTTTGGTTTCCAGGAAACTCCAGCTTGCTTATATTTCCATCCCTTAGTATATGATATTCCCTCTTCCTTCACTTCCTTTCTGCTCTCCACCCATCCCATACTGTAGTTCCTCTATGACACCTGCCTTGATGCCCCCAAGCAGGCTCAGATGGTTTTTCTTTATGGTTTTTGCATCTTCTACAAACACCTAATATTGCTATTTCTACATTGATTTGTAATCAGTTATTTTTTCCGTTTAGCTTCTTTAGAATATATGTGTCTCTATGCCTTGCTTAACATCAAGAGCTTTTTAGAGACACAGATTCCCAGGCCTTACTTCTGAGGATTTTAATTCAGTATGTCTAGAATGAAGTGTAGGTATCTGTCTTTTTTAAAACACCACAGCCTTTCTGACCTGTCACACAGTTGGAGAATCACTGCATTATGTTGTCAGGTTCCTTGAGAATCATCTTTACAACCTTAACATCTATTACAGTGCCTAGAACTGTCAGGGCTTAATTCATATTGAACAAACAGATGAATAAATGTGGGGTTTGATTGAAATAATAATAATAGAGATAATAGAATAATAGAAATAATAATTTTTTGATTAACAAGAATAGGGCAAACCAGAAGAGGAATTTATTGGATCATGGAGAAAGTAATGAATCTGGTGTTAGACTTGTTGCATGGAAATATTCAGCAGGAAGCTGAGAATGTGGAAATATTATTTGGGAGATGTAGAAACATTATTTGGGAGAGGTCATGAGTGAGCCTGGGAAGTTGAATACATTTCCCAGTCACTGTAGACAGAAGACAGAAATGGACAAATAGTTGAACCTGGGGAATCCCCACATTTACAGAACATGAAGGATAGAAGAAAATAATACATCAACTAATACTACCACATTGACTGACAGCAACTATAGTGGTAGTAACAGTAAGCATGAAAGTCACAATTTTAATAGAGTACCTAGTCTATGGAAGTCTTGTCAGGAAGGGCTCCATACACATCCACATTAAATCTTCATAGCAAGTCTAGGAGCTAGGTCATTTTTAGTCTCACTTCACAGATGAGAAAACTGAGCTTCAGAGAAGTGGATCAACATGCAATTAATGCTCAATGTCTATTAAATTTATCTGGTCTAAAGTTTTCTTTTAACAAGCCATTAATGGAAACAGAAATAAGAAGAGAATGGTTTAAATGGTTTGAAAGGTAAACAATGTAAACATAAATCCAGCTATTTAGACATTAAGAATTACAAAGTATTTAGAGAGATTGTAAATCTTTTGACTTATTTTCTACTTAAGATTTCTACATTCTGATTTGCAATTTAGAGTTTCATTGTGAAAATTATGAAGTCACGAATATAAAGATGAAGGTGTACTTTTCTCAGTTTGTACCTTATTAACTAAACAAGACAGAAGATCCTGACCAGCAGGGTAGACGAAAAGATAAACACATTGGTGCTAAATTAAGTTGTTACATCTTTGTCTCAGCCTTCCTTATCCATCTCATTGAAGGAAAACTCAACAAAGACTTAAGGTATTTTAGGGTTTCATAGCAAACAAAAGAGTATTTTTTATTGTCTTTGACTTTTAACTTACCTGCTCTGGGTGATCAAATCTGTTATAAGAAAAGATACATTTGTTTTGAAGTGGTATTAGTGCCATCAATTCTCATTTTTCCTCTAGAGTGAACATCCAAAAAGTGGATTTTTAATTTTTTTCTGTTTGTTTTATTGTCACTATCACCTGCCCTCTGCCCTACACCTCCACCTGTCCCAACACAGCAATTACAACCTGAAATGCCATCAGGGGCTGGGCAGGCAAGGGCATGATCTAAATTTTGAGAGAATAAACAGGAAGAGAACACAGGAGGTTTCTCTTCACCAAAAGCAGGTGGCCCCCCAAGCAGGATGCTGGCACACTGGTAATAGATCTTCAAGTGTTTTGAGAAAAGCCCCAGTCTGGATTTTTATATCTAATTCCTTGAGAAAATCAATGACACCATGCAGGTCAACAGGACACTTCCATGGTCCAGATTCAGCCTGTACTCCTTGGCTGACTGACTCTGCTTAAACCTTGTAACATTTCGTTCGAACCTTCTCAGAAAGAGAAGAAACGGTTTTGACTCAAAATTTAAATCATGTAGTATTACGGCTTATTACTTGCTTGGTGCTTGAAGGAAATCTTTGGTGCAGGTAAAAGCTGAAACATTTGACTAACAGGACACTGAGGAGGTCATTTCGACTGTCACTAATGCAAATGTCCCCTTTTAGTACCCTGGAGCCTCTGACAGCTGATAAACGATTATCTGAAAGCCTGTCGCTCTGGATAACAGGTTAATAGGGTTTTGCTTGTTTTGGTTTTACAAAAAATGCGTGATATAAGAAAATACATTTATTCATGTTTTTCACATTTGAAGATTAACCAAGTCTTTCTATAAATAATACCTTGGCCACAAATAGATAAAAAGCAAAGCACATCTGATGATTTAATAATTTATTTCCACAATAATCTGTTATACGGAAATCAATTCTCTTTTCCATTCCTGGAATGAAAGGGCTCAAAAATCCCTTTAGTTTCACCTATTTTAAGAGATGCGCAATATGTTTTACAGCCAGTAGTTATAATCTTATGAAATATGAAAGGCTTTTATACAAACAATGTGATTATATAAGTGAAAGTACAAGAATTAGTGGTGACTTCTAACAAAATCTATTGCGTTTCCCTGTATTCCTTGTACTCTTTTCTTATGTCTCTGATACTTTACAAATGCTCTAATCTACATCCCTCTTACTTTCCAATTTAGGAATGATTACATCTTGTAGGAACCACTTACCTATAGAGGGAATTTTGAATTGTCATGTCTTTTCTTATGATGCTTTCAAATATTAATCATTAGAAATTTAGTTTCAAAAGGCAGTCTATTCATCAGTTTGAGGGCACCTCTATTTATAGGTAGTTTAAAGAGCAATTCGTATCATGAAATTTACTCATAATATTGCTATTAAGTTTTACAAAAAACAAAGTTCATGCAATTTCTATGTAGCATTTCATTGGTAAAACTAGATGCATTCTAAACAGTGTTTCTTATTCTGAATAAAACAGCAACTATTCAAATTAGAATATGAATTATTTTATGGCCTACAATTAGCCTGGTTCATCTAATAAAAGAAAGCTAATTTAACAGTAATTTACATTTACAAACACACGTTTTTATAAAATGTTTTATTTAAGAAAATTGAAAACCATAGCCATTAGAGCAAGATTAAAGCAATATTGGCGTGCACTGATATTATGATACCCTTCTAGGGTAGGAATTCTGCTATGAAAACATATCATAAGCTGGGTGTGGTGGCTTTTGCCTGTAATCCCAGCACTTTTTGAGGCTGAGGTGGGCGGATCACCAGAGGTCAGGAGTCCTAGACCAGCCTGGCAAACATGGCGAAAACCCGTCTCTACCACAAATACAAAAAAATTAGCCAGGGGTAGTGGTGCACAGCTGTAATTCCAGCTACTTGGGAGGCTGAGTCAGGAGAATCTCTTGAACCCAGGAGGTGGAGGTTGCAGTGAACTGGTCGCACCACTGTACTCCAGCCTGGGCAACAAGAGCGAAACACCATCTCAAAAAAAAAAAAAAAAAAAAAGAAAGGAAAAGAAAATATATCTTAAAGTGTATAATGGCTCATTAATTACAGAATTTTATATTTCACTTACATAAGGTAAAAATGAGTGATCCTGAATAGCAGGTGACTCTCCAACATGCAGTCACACAGAATCACAAGCTCCTTTCAGTCTGCGTCTCTGTCATTTTAACACGTGGTTTCCAGGTGTTGCTCATCTGGAATGGGGTTCAGAACATCCTACCCCAAGATATGGCACCTTGGCATATTGAATATTTTAGGCTAAAGGAATCTGAGAAGTGGCATATGCAGGAAAAACTCCCTGACCTTCCTCTGGAGCAGATAATAAGACCCCTATGTAAGAGATGCCCTCTCCATACCCAGAGAAAAGCAGCAACGTTATCTCTGAAAAAGGAGGGATGCTGAGAGGAATCTGAGTGAACAGGCCTTTGTGAGGTGTCTCCAGATTACTACTCTTAGTTCATTCCCCTTTTGTCCTACCCCATTTTTCACAACACTCCTCTCTTCATCACACCTTGTATAATAATGCTTAGGCCTAACCTTTTCTTTGGGTCTTCTTTCCTTGTGAAGGCTCCCATGTCACAGATAATGTATATGAAATAAATATGCATGCTTTTCTCCTATTAATCTGTCTTTGCTTTAGTCACAGTCAGTGAACCTAAAGTGGGCAGAGAGAGAAGTTGTGTTTTCCGCTTTCTACATCTGTATCAAGTCAATGGAAAGGGAAAAAGCATGGGGGATCGCATATGGAAAGTTTGTTTGGGCCAGGACTGGTAGTAGCATATATTATATCCATTGGCTAGACTTAGTGATGTGGCCACACCTAACTCAAATAGAAGTTGGAGAAAATAGTGGGACTCTATGTTTTATGTTTTAGAATACGAGAAAAAGAGCTTAGAGAGCAGGCAGCCAACCTCTGCCACATCAAATATTTGTGATTGTTCATGGAAAGCATGATCTCTGCAAAGATTTAAGTGCTCCATGAGAAATAAAACACCTAATAGAATACTAGATTTATCATCAGAAAATTCAAGAATGTGCTTGTTTTTTGTTTGTTTGTTTGTTTATTTGTTTGTTTTGAGACAGATTCTCACTCTATCACCTAGGCTGGAGTGCAGTGGTGCGATCTCGGCTGACCGCAACTTCTGCCTCCTGGGTTTGAGCAATTCTCCTGCCTCAGCCTCCCAAGTAGCTGGGATTACAGGCGCCCACCACCATGTCCGGCTAATTTTTGTATTTTTATTAGAGATGGTGTTTCACCATGTT
Source organism: Pan paniscus (assembly GCF_029289425.2). Lineage (NCBI taxonomy): Eukaryota > Metazoa > Chordata > Mammalia > Primates > Hominidae > Pan > Pan paniscus. The sequence goes on along the minus strand of NC_073263.2, from coordinate 33,367,034 downwards.
GACCAGGCTTGTCTTTAACTCCTTACCTCAAGTGATCTGCCTGCCTCAGCCTCCAAAAGTGCTGGGATTACAGGCATAAGCCACTGCGCCCCACCGAATGTGCTCGTTTTAATATATAAGCACTGAATTTTAGTTAACAGTAGAATGAACTTAATAGATCATTAGTAAGTAGCCCCTAGTCATATATAAAGCTATGTCTGTATGCCCAGTGACCATTTTCTAGAAGAACGGATTGAATTTTAGACCAAACCTAGCTTTTCTTGAGAACCCTTGCAATCCAAAAATGAACTGGCAGACAACCATACATGAGAGGCACTGAGAGTCTGTGTGTGAGAGAAAAAAGCTTTATCATTAATTGCATTTTTATTGTGCCCGGCACTGTGGAACACTTTGCCTCCACTGTTGGTAGGTATACATTGTACAGATTAAAAAAACTGAGGTTTGGAGATGTCAATTAAGGTCACATAAACTAATAGTGGGCAGAACTTGATTGCAAACTGAGGTCCATCTGTCTATAGAACTCAGGTGCTTAATCACTATACTATATTATCTGGGGCATTCAACTCAAGCATTCAACTCAACCAGAAACACTCCATTGCTTCATTGTCTTGATAATTCTTATCTTCATATAGGTAAATCTATTTTTTTATTTTGGCATCATGAGCCTTCAGGTTTAGGATAAGCCGGGTGGAAGCATTCCTGTTGAGGTGTCAATAGGGTTGAAAAAGCCATGGTCAGGTAGAACTGAGAAGCCCATTATGCAGGAAATAAACATAGCTTAAAAAAGAAAAACTACATGGGAAGCCCATAATTGTATCAAGTACAAAATTATGATCTTTTTCCAAGTGGTTTCCTTGGGTGTCCCTCTCTGGCCAAACAACACTAGGTGACGGCCATACCAAAAGTTGCCTGACACACACTCTCCAGTGTCCGGCCAAGACACAAACTGCTCTCATGGTCTTGCTACTCATTTTCCCTTCTTGTCTCACCTTCATGGGTTTGAAGACAGAATTTAGTCCTCTGTCTTTTCTTGCAGATTAAGAAGCCCAATTTCTTTGAAACAAGAGGGAATAATGAAATATGTTGAAAATCTAATTTCTTGAAGGGTCTAAGCCTTTTCTGAGGTTACTCTGTTCTAAATCCTACTGGATGTTCAACCCAGTAAGAGAGACAGGAAGGAAGATCTACAAGGCTTCATAGGAGACAATATTTCCACAAATAACCCTTACTTCCTTTGAGCAGACTTCCTCAACTTTTCTACCTACCAATGCTAGCCTGATGTACATGATGATTTTTGTTTTCTTACATCTACTGCCTCTTTTCCTTTTCCACTCTAGTTCAAATCTTTTTCTTATGTACATAAATTACGTCAATACTTTACATTGCTCCTATCTCAAGTCTTACTGCTCTCTGAGCATGTTTTGAATTTTCTATTCATATAATTCTCCTGACTTCAATGACATCTTCCCAATGTCTGCTGTTCAAAATCCCATCTAACCATTAGGGAACAGTGCAAAGACAACCTCTTTCATAAAACTTGCCCCCTCTGGCAAGCTCCTTTCCTCCTTGGCTTCTTAGGACAATGTCTGTGTAGCCCATGTGGGACTTAACTCACGTAACTTTTTATCATAGTGGTAGACAGTGTGAAGAATGACTGCTAAGTGCCAGGCATTGCACTAGATGCTGCATGATGGGTCCAATGATGGAGAAAATGTGGTCCTTTTCTTTGAAGAGTTCACTCTCGAAGGTGGATTCTCAGTGGAGAAGATAGCAGAGGACCAAAAACGAGATAGGAGAGGACCCCCATCTGTATTGAGATAGAGACATTTATCTTAGATTTGATGAGCTTAAAGCTTCACTACATCCTTGCTACTCAAAGTGTGGTATCTGGCAACATCTGGGAGCTTGTTAGAAATTCAGAATCTCAGGCCCCACCCCAGCTTCCTGGTCTGTGTTTTAACGATATCCCCAGATGATTTTTACAAACATTAAAGTTTGAGAGACATTATCCTAGGTTAAGAGAGATTCGTATTAGTTTAGGATTATTGTTCTATCTATATAGAATTTACACTTTGTGTGCATGTTTATAGCTTTCATATATGTACATGAACAAACTACACAGACTGCATGTCCAGATATGTGTATATACATATATACAACTAACTATAATTATATATATTATTCATTTCTTGGTATAAAAGCAATTCTTTTTAAATATTATTTTCTTTCTTTAACATCACAGATTATGAGTTAAATTTTTTCATACTTTTCTAAGGGGAGAGTACCTAAATCAGGTGGACACACGGACAATTTCAGGGGAGGTTTAGATTCCAGACAGTCCTATGAATGAAGCAGCATTTTTTACAGAATGAAGCCTGAATTGTAAATATTCATTTTAGGTTATACCCCCTGCTGGTATAAGCACCAGGAGAGAAGTTGTGAAATGCATCTATAAAGTAAGTACCATTTGAGGTGGGTCCTAAGTGATATACATATATGTAAAACTCTCACAGTAATGCCATAAACATAATGGTGGGAATGATAATGTCCAGAAGTAAATTGGAGTTCTAAGAATAAGAAAAAAGGAAAGATGAGATGTTCAGTAGGCAACTGTGCACATCTGCCCAAACCGGCACAGCATGAGGGTTGGGGGGTTGTTAGAAATGACTGGAAATCTAGGCAGGTGCCAGGACAAAAGATCTTTGTACCATCGTATTCAGATGATGTGATTTGTTTTAGAAAAAATATAACCTAGAAGTTATGTGGATGAAGGATGAACTGGAACAAATAGGTGATAAAGCTGGGAGAGCAGTTAGAATGTCTGGTCATGAGATGGCATGAGCCTTTTCTAAGACAGTGGAACTAAGAGGAGATATTTAAATGAGAGTTGCAGAATTGTTACATATGGGGGTGAAGAGAAGTAACTGTCAGGAATATTTCTAAAATTTCTTGTTTAAATGACTGAGTAATGGTAAAGTTATGTACTGAGCTCTGAAAGATCAAATGCATTTTAAACAGAATAGCTTCTAAATGTTTACTTTGTGTATCATACATTTAATATATAGCCTAAGCCCTTAGTGGATGTTGTAAACACTGAAGAAAATGAACTATCAACCTCCCTTCTCTTCTACTTTCACTTTTTTTTTTAAAGAGACATTCTCACTCTGTTGTCCAGGCTGGTCTTGAACTCCTGGGCTCAAGCAATCTCCCCATGCAGCTGGGAACTACAGGTACATGCCACTCTGCCTGGCCCTAATTTCTCTTATTATATGGGTCATTCGAAGTTTAATTTTCATATGGCACATTAAAATCAAAATATCACAGCACCACTGAGCAAAGAACAGCTATGCCAAGCAATCATTTCAAAGAAAATTTACTTTTACTTCCAAAGGAAATGGTTACTAAATGATAACGTTTTTTTCCCTAAGAATATTATGTGTTATTAAATGGGAAACTAGATTTTCCCTGGGCCCCAAGGTAGCTCAGATTTTTTTTCCTGAGTCTTGAGTTGTCACTGTTGTTCCCTGAAATAAAAGCTCTATTGTGGCAAAGCCTACAGAACATTTTATTAAGATCATTCAAAGACTACTTCCCAAAGATACAGATTATAGTGCCCCACAGTGGTCTGCAAAGTAACAGGATGTCTTTTTCTGCAAACTTTTCCATACCACAAAAGAAAGCCTATTTATAACAATATACAACTGTATTTGGACTGGCATAACGAATGGCCACAAACTTGGTGGTGTAAAACAACAGAAAGGTATTCTCTCACGTTTTTTCTGGAGGCCAGAAGTCTGATATCAAGGTGTCTACCGGGCTGCTTTTTCTGGAGGCTTGGAGGAAGAATCTATTCAATGCCTCTCTCCTAGCTTCCCGTGCTTGCTGGCAATGCAGCATTCTCCGGTGTGCAGAGGCATCACTCTCATCTCTGCCTCTGTCTTCACATGGTCTCCCTCTCCGTCTTCTCCTCTGTGTCTCTGTATCAAATCTCCCACCCATTTCTCTTACAAGGACACTAATCATTGGATTTAGGCCCTACTCAAAATCCAGGATCGTCTCATCTTGGGATCCTTAACTTGATTATATCGGCAAAGACCCTGTTTCCAAGTGTCACATTCACAAGTACCGGGGTTGGGACATGGACATAATTTGGGGGGCCGGGGAGACACAACGTAACCCTTCACAACAAGATTTACTTGTTATTACTTCCAAAGGAAGTAGTTACTAAAACCAAGCTTTTGTGATGCCCAGGAGGCCAGGGACAATGAGACTGGAACTTGAATTCATTGATCTAACTGTGAACCTAAGAGGAGTAGCAGAGCTCTATTCAGATGAGTGCTTTTGGGGTATTCTATCCAGAGTTCTTTCTAAAGTGTCTCTGTTGGAGAGACCCCTTTTTATATTTTTTCTACATGCTACGTTCTTCTACTTAAAAATATTTTTTCATTAAATAGTTTAAAATGGATGAAGTTTTTTAGAATTGTTGAATCATCATTACACTTTTCTTTCTCTTACAGCAATAAATCAAAGAAAGACAAAACGTTGCCTATTTTGCTTGCCCACTTTTCCTCTCTTCATTACAACTTTATTCACTAGGTAACTTCATCCTGAAAATTTCCACATTTTCAGTTAACTTTTATTTACAGTTTTGAAAGAAGAATCTCTAAACCATAAAAAAGGGCAAAAAATTATCTGAAGTTCTTTGATGTATCCATAAAGCAAATGTATGTATCTGCTTGACAGCTAAATAATGTTAAATACATCACTAAGACTAAACTTTGATCTTGCATTAAGAATTTTAAAATTCTTTTGGAAGAAATTAAAGTTTAAAGAAAGCAATTTACATGTTAGTAACTTTTGTCTATAGCGCTCTCATTAGTAGCTTACAATAATATGAAACACAATTTTATATTGTAAGCAAATATTGCCAGGTGCAGTGGCTCATGCCTGTCATCCCAACACTTTGGGAGGATGAGGTGGAAAGATTGCCTGAGCTTAGGAGTTTGAGACCAGCCTAAGCAACACAGTGAGACCTTGTCTCTACAAAAAATACAAAAATTAGCCAGCCATGGTGGTATGTGCCTGTGGTCCCAGCTACTCGGGAAGCTGAGGTGAGAGGATGACTTGAGCCTGGGAGGCAGAGGTTTCAGTGAACCAAGATTATGCCACTGAATTCTAGCCTGAGTGAAAGAGCCAGACCCTTTCTCAGAAAAATAAATAAATAAATAAATAAATAAATAAATAATTACTGGTTAAGAATGTGAATAGAGGCCAGGCGCCGTGGCTCACACCTGTAATCCCAGCACTTTGGGAGGCCAAGGTGGGCAGATCACCTGAGATGGGGAGTTCTAGGCCAGCTTGACCACCATGGAGAAACCTCATCTCTAATAAAAATACAAAAAATTAGCCGGGCATGGTGGCATATGCCTGTAATCCCAGCTACTCAGGAGGCTGAGGCAGGAGAATTGCTTGAACCTGGGAGGTGGAGATTTCAGTGAGCCAAGATTGTGCCATTGCACTCCAGCCTGGGCAACAAGAAAAAAACTCCATCTCAAAAAAAATAAAATAAACAAAAAAGAATGTGAATAGAGATGTTTGAAATGTTTGAAAGAATTTAAATGTAGATTCGACCTAACTTTTTTTAAAAAAATTTATTCTTATATTGTATAGTTAAATTCACTCCAAAATAGTCCTTGAGCTATTACCCACTTCAGCTAAGTACTGTTTCAGGATACTATGAACAGACAGACAAGTTCCCTTTTTCATGGAGATGTCATTCTAGTAGGACAATACAGACAATAAATATGCAGCAGGATAATTTCAGATACTGATGAGTGCAATGAAGATGATAATATAAGATACTGTGATTGAGTGTGACATGAGTGTAGGGTGAGAGATAACTGCTTTAGCTAAAGTAGATACAGAAGCCCACCCTAAGAGGATGATGTTTGAACTGAAATTGAAGGCTGAAAATGTACTTTTAATACTGCTAAAATGGCTCACGTTATTAGGGAAGAAAAATTCATCTACTGTCGCATGAAGCATAAGCAGTCTAAAGAAAGAAGGAACTATGTCAAGTGGCTTCAGGACAAGATTTGAAGCCAGAAAATTTATTTCTGAGCTGATGATTCATCAGTGACCTGACTTCACCTTATTTATATGGCCGGAAACCAAATGGTATTATTCCAGACTCAGATCCGTGTTCCTCTACCCAGATGCAATTTTCTCCCATCAATTCTGGCTGCAAGAGAAATATCTCAGCAGCAAATAGCTGGAAGTAAAGGCTGAAACTGAAACTCTACAGAACGCTTTCTCCAACCCACCGTTGCTCCCTTTTTCTTACCCACAACCTGTACACAGTTTCACATGTGACCAAGTATTTTGTGGTTCCTGAGGCTTGGAGGGGTGGATCTAGAAAAGCCTGACAATAATGAGAAGATTGGGAACAGAGCCGGATTTTTAGTAGAGAAGCAGGGAGAGGCATTCCAGTTAATTACCTAGTCTGTCCATGCTGTAAAAAGGTTGCCTGGATAAATCAATTCAGCAGAATACCTACCTTGAAGTTATGGTCAAGTTTTTATTTTGTGTTGGAGATCAAGTTTCTCTTGAAGTCCAAACTAATGGTCATCATTACTAGTATTTATTAGTTCCCTTTCTTTTTCTGTTTTTTTGTTTTGTTTTGTTGTTGTTGTTGTTGCTTTTGCGGAATCTCGCTCAGTCACCCAGGCTGGAGTGCAGTGGCGTGATCTCGGCTCACTACAACCTCTGCCTCCCAGGTTCAAGTGATTCTCCAGCCTCAGCCTCCTGGTTAGCTGGGACTACAGGTGCGTGCCACCACATCCAGCTAATTTTTTTGTATTTTTAGTAGAGATGGGTTTCACCATGTTGGCCAGGCTGGTCTTGAACTCCTGACCTCAGGTGATCTGCCTGCCTCGGCCTCCCACAGTGCTTGGATTACAGGCGTGAGCCACCGCACCCAGCCCCCTTTCTTCTTTCTTTTGTAAAATCAAAAACTGAGCTATAATTTACATGCTATAAAATGTGTACGGATTACTCAGTGTTGACAAATGTACACATCTATATAAATGCCACACAATGAAGATATCAAGTATTGCCATCACCTTAAGGGTTTTCTTCTGCTTCTTCCCATTCCATTTCTATTCCTCTATCCTCCATTCCAAGAATACTGATCTACTTTCTATCACTATAAATTTTTCATTCCTAGAGATTCATATAAATTGAATAATATAGTACGTGGTCCTTTTTTCCTCTTAGCATGATACATGGAGATTTATCAGTGTTGACTTTGTTCACTGAGAAATATACCATTATATAGATGTACCGCAATTTATCCACTTGCTTCTTGACGGACACTTGGATTGCTTCCAATTATTTGCTAACATGAATAAATATGTTATTAATATTCCAGTACAGGCCATTTGTTTTCACTTTTCTGGAGTAAATATCTGAGAAATTGCTGGGTTGTAAGGTTAAGGGTATATTAAACTTTGTAAGAGATTTCCAAATAGTTTTCCAAAGTGGTCAAACCATTCTGCATTCTCACCAACAATGTATGAGTGTTCCAGATGCTCTTGTCTTTACCAACATTTGGCATTATATACATATATATATTTACATACATGTATACACACGTATAGCCATTTGATTGGGTGTGTTGTGGTATTGCACTGTGATTTACGTTTTCATTTCCCTGATGACTAAGCATTTTTTCATGTTTATCGACCATTCACATATCTTCCTTTGTGAAGGGTCTAGTCAAATGTTTTGTGCATTTTAATTGGGTTGATTCTTTTTATTGAATTGTGAGAATTCTTTACATATTGTAGATACAGTCCTTTGTGAGATAAATGTATTGTGCCGATTGTCTCCCAGTATGCAGTTTGCCCTTTCATTTTATTAATGTTAATTTTCAAAAAGCAGAAGAGTTCCCTTTCCTATTATGTTGCTGATTTTTTGCTTGTTTTTTTCTACTTGTCATTTCCCTAATTTGTGAATATTAGAAAACTAAATACACAATTTGCAGTGATATATATTGCTAAATATTCAATGGTAAAAAAAAATTGTCCTGTAGCATTGAAGGAATGTTCAGTATTTGTCGTTGCCTGTATTCATTTTATTAGTTTTCTATAGCTGCTGTCACAAATTACCACAAATAGAGCATCTTAAGATGACGTATTTATTATTTCATAGATGTGTAGGTAAGAAATCTTATTACAGCATGGTTCAGGTGGTTCTCTGCTCCCAATAGCGTAAGGCCAAAATCAAGGCATTAGCAGGGCTGCATTTCTTTCAAGTTCATACAGGTTATTGGCAGAATCCAGCCCATTGCAGTTGTAGAACTCAGGTCCCTGGTGCCTTGCTGGCTGTCGACTAGGGCTCATTCTCAGTTTCTAGGGGCTGTCCACATTTCCTGGCACATGACCTCCTTCCAAGCTTACAGTGGTGGGCTGGGGTGGCGGGGGGTCTTCCTCAAGGTCTCTAAGTCCCTAAAGAGAACATAGAATTCTACTTACCGTGCTGCCAAACCAATATCTATACTACCGGTGAAGGGAAATAGATCCAGCTACAGTTTGGAACTAGAGATCCTAAGAGGATGTTTACATTAGAAATTGGGACACCAGTCCTATCATAAATAATCACACCAATGTTAAACATTAGCTTATAACTTAAGAGATTGTGGGTGAGGTTTAAGTTGTAGATGTTCTGCATCGGTAACTTATCAAATTGTCACTTTTTACCTTTTTTTAATTACTGTCATATTGGGTATGAGAAAGAAATTTTTTTTCTTTTGCTATTTTTTCTTTATTTAGCAATTAGTTTGAAGGATACTCTAAACAATTATTTATTAACAACTTGTACCTGGAAATCTACAGCCCTTATGAATCTGAGATATTTATTGAGAATTTGCTAACACTGGTAATGTAAAGAAATCATAACAGCCACAGGTAGTAAAAGACTACAAATGATTCTTCCTCTTTTACCCTTTCATCCTATTCTATATCCTTTCACCTGTTTGAAGACTGATATAGAATATGTGAAAGGTACAAGAAAATATATATGGTGTTTTCATTGTTAAGTTGTTGTATTAGTTGGCTAAAGCTGCCAAAACAAAATACCACAGACTGGGTAGCTTAAACCACAGACACGTATTTCCAAGTCCAAGATCACGGTGCCAGTGGCATTGTTTTCTTCTGAGGCCTCGCTTCCTGGCTTGCAGATGGGGCCTTGTCGCTGTATCCTCATGTGGCCTTTTCTCTGTGCATGTGTGGAGAGAGAGGGCTCTTTTGTATCTTTTCCTCTTCTTATATGTACACCAGTTCTATTGTATTAAGGACGCAACCTATGACCTCACTTAACCATTATTACCTGCTTAAAAGCCCTATCTCCCAATATAGTCACATTGGGCATTTGGACTTGAACCTATGAATTTAGGAGGGGACACAATTCAGTCCATAACAATTGCTTTAATGACATTTTTATAATGAACAAATGACAAATTGAGGTTATGGTTAGATTGTGGCCCCTACTCAAATGAAAAGATATGTTGAAGTCCTCTCTTATAACTTGAAATGAAATCTTATTTGGAAACAGAGACTTTGTAAATTATTTTTCAAGTTGGTTCATGGCCTTTACTTTAATGATTTAACATAAGGTGGATCTTTAATAATCTATAAGAGTAAATCATTACTAAAAAACTAATTCATATTACTTTTTTATTGTGGTTAAAAAAACACAAAACATGAGATCTACCCTCTCAACAAATTGTTAAATGTGCAAGACATTAGTTAATTATAAACACAATGATGTAGAATAGATCTTTAAACCTTTTTCATCTTGTATAATTTATACCCATTACATAATTCCCTGTTTCCCCAAAGCCCCAGCAATCACATTCAACTTTCTGCTTTGATGATGTGTTAGGCTGTTCTTGCATTGTTATAAATACCTAAGACTGTGTAATTTATAAAGAAAAGAGGTTTAATTGGCTCACTGTTCTGCAGACTGTACAAGCATGATACCAGCATCTGCTTGGCTTCTGAGGAGGCCTCAGGGGAGCTTTTACTCATGGTGAAAGGCAAATGTGGAGCAAGCATGTCACAAGGCAACAACAGGAGCAAGAGGAAAGGACAGGTCCCAGACTTTTAAACACTCAGATCTTGTGTGAACTGAACAAGAACTCACTTATCACCAAGGAGAGCTAAGCCATTCATGAGGGATCTGCTCCAATGATCCAATCACCTTCTACCAGGCCCCACCTCCAACACTGGGAATCATATTTCTACATGAGATTTGGAGGGAACAAACATCCAAACTACATGAGATGAGTTTGACTACTTTGGATATATCATGTAAGTGGAATCATGCAATATTTGTCCTTTTGTGACTGGCTTATGTCACTTGACATACTGTCATCAAGGTTCATCCATGTTGTAGCATATGACAGATGTAATGGTTAATTTGACTGGGCCAAGGGGTACCTAGACATTTGTCTAAGCATTATTCTGGGTGTGCCTGTGACAGTGTTTCTGAATGAGATTAACATGCGAATCTGTAGCCTGGGTAAAAGAGACCACCCTTCCCAATGTGGGTTGGCCTTATCCAATCAATTGAAGACTTGACTAGAACAAAAAGGCTGTTTCTCTTTCTCTCAAGATAGTTTTTAAATTTTCCTTTTAGTTTCTTCTTTGACTCATTTAAGAATAAATTTCCACATACTTGTGAAGTTTCCAGTTTTATTTCTGCAGTTGATTTCTCACTTCATTTTATTGTGTCCAGACAAGATACTTGTTATTATGTCAAACTTCTTAAAAGTGTTTACTTGTTTCATGACCTTACATGGGACATATCCTGGAGAATATTCCATCTGCTTGTGGTAATGTGTATTCCACTGCCATTGAGTGAAATGTCTGTTAGGTTAATTTGGTCTATAGTGTTATTCAAGACTTCTGTTTCCATATTGATCTTTGTTCTCAATGTAATATTCATGATTAAAAATGGTGTATTAAAATCTCCTACTACTGTGATGCTGTCTTTTTCTCCCTTCAGTTCTGTCAACATTTTCTTTGTATATTAAAGTGCTGTGATATTGCATACATATATATTTAATATTTTTATATCCTCCTGCTAAATTGGCCCTGTTATCCTTATGTAATGATCTTCTTTTCTCTTGTAACAGTTTACAACTTAAAGTCTATTTTGTCTGATATAAATACTGCCATATCTGCTCTCTTTGGTTACTATTTGCATGGAATTTCTGTTTGCATCCTTTCACTTTTAGCCTATGTGTGTCCTTCACTCTAAAGTGGGTCTCTTATAGACAGCATATAGTTGGACCTTGATGCTAGTCATTCAGCTACTATATGTCTTTTAGTTGAAAGTTTAATTTACATTAAAGTAATTATTGATACAAAAAACTTATTATAACCATTTACATTTTTTTGTGTCTGCCTTGTCATTTTTGTCCCTCTTTTTCTCTTGGCTGTCTTCTTTTCTGTTTTATTGATTTTTTTAAGTGCTATAATTGGATTTCTTTCTTATTTCCTTTTGTGCATCTTCTACAGGTATTTTCTTTGTGGTTACCATGGCACTTTTATAAAACATCATATAGTTGTAACAAACTATTTTAAGTTGATAAAAACTTCCATAGCATACAGAAACTACAATTTTACTTCCTTCTACACACACTTATGTTATTGATGTCACGAATTACATGTTTTTGTATTGTGTATCCATTAGCATACTTTTATAGTTTTACATGCTTTGTCTTTTAACTTCTGTACAAGAATTTAAAGTGATTTAGGCACCACTGTTACAGTATTACAGTGCTCAGTATTTGTCTATGTATTTACCTTTATGAATAAGCTTTATACTTTCATATGTTTTTGCATTGCTATTTAGCATCTTTTCATTTCAGCTTGACGATCTTCCTTTAGCATTTCTTGTAAGACTGCTCTAGAAATGATGAACTCCCTCAGCTTTTGTTTATCTGAGGAAGTATTTGTCTCTTTTTACTTTTGAAAGACAGTTTTGGCAGATGTATTCTTGATTGGTAGTATTTTTTCTTTTAGCACTTTGAATGTATCATTCCACTCCTTTCTGAGTTGCATGGTTTCTGCTGAGAAACCCACTGACAGCCTTATGGGGTTCACTTTATGAAACGAGTTGCTTTTCTCTTGCTGCTTTCAAATTCTCTCTTTGTCTTGACTTTTGACAATTTTATTATGATGTCTCTAAGTGTGGATTCCTTTGGATTTAGGGATTTAGGTGATCCTATTTTAGGTTGTTTGGGTTTTTTTAAATCTAAATGTAAATTTTCTTCCTCAGATTTGGCAAGTTTTTAGCCATTATTTCTTTAAATAAGCTTTCTGTACTTTTCTCTCTCTCTGTTCTCCTTCTAGGACCCTCATAATGAGTGTGTTAGAAACCCAACAAGTGCTTAGGCTTTCTTAACTCTTTCATTCCTTTTTTCTTTTTCCTCCTCTGACTGGTTAATTTCTAATGACTAGTCTTCAAGTTCACTGATTCTTTCTACTGCTTGATCAGATCTGCTTTTGAACTCATCTAGTGATTTTTTTTTTGAGACCAGTTATTGCATTCTTCAGCTCCAAAATTCTGTTTGGTTATTTTTTACATTTTCTATTTCTGTGTTGAAATTCTCATTTTGTTTATGCATCATTTTTCCAGGCTCATTGAGCATCTTTATGATGGTTGTTTTGAATTCTTTGTCATATGATTAATATACCTCCATTTCTTTGGGATCAGTTTTTGGAGATCTATTTTGTTTTTTTGATGGGTTATATTCTCTTATTTCTTCATATTTATTGTAACTCTGTGTAGGTATTCATGTATTTGAAAAAAAAAAGGCCACCTCTGCCAGTCGTTATGGACTGTCTTTGTACAGAGGAAGACGTGTACCAGTCAGTTATGCTAGAAATTATGGGGTCCTCTTAAACTGTTTTTGTGTATGTGACTTTTCAGAATGTGTGCTTGTAGATTCCTAACTAGGGAGATTTACCAGTTTCTTTTTTCATCAGTTTTCAATCTCTTGCTCCCTCTGTTGACTGTCACTCAGGTATTATTAGCATTGGGTTTTTTAATAATTAATTTTTATTTTTATTTCACTAGTTTTGGGGGTACATGTGGTTTTTTTATAAAGAACTTACGTGGCTAAGTTCTTTAGTGATTTCTGAGATTTTGATGCACCCATCACCCAAGCAGTGTAAACTGTACCCAATGTGTAGCCTTTTATCCCTCACCTTCCTCTCATCCTTCACCTCAGGGTCCCAAAGTCCATTATATCATTCTTATGCATTTGCATCCTCATAGCTTAGCTCCCACTTATAAGTGAGAACAGACACTATTTGGTTTTTTATTCCTGAGCTACTTCACTTAGAATAATGGCCTCCAGCTCTATCAAAGTTGCTGTAAAAGGCATTATTTTGTTCCTTTTTATGACTGAATAGTATTTCATGGTGTATATATACCACATTTTCTTTGTCCACTCTTTGGTCAGTGGGCATTTAGGTTGATTCCATATCTTTGCAATTGCAAATTGGGCTGCTATAACCACGCATGCACATGTGTCTTTTTCATATAATGACTTCTTTTCCTTTGGGTAGATACCTAATAGTGAGATTGCTGGATTGAATGGCAGTTCTACCTTTAGTTCTTTAAGGAATTCATAGTGGTTGTACTAATTTACATTCCCACCAGCAGTGTAAAAGTGTTCCCTTTTTATCACATCCACACCAGCAGCTATTGTTTTTTGACTTTTTACTCCTTCTTGTAGGAGTGAGTTAGTATCTCATTGTAGTTTTAATTTGCATTTCCCTGATAATTCCATTGTTTGTACAAAACATAAATTCTAAATACATCTTCCTCACTTTGTTTTTACATGCATTATCAGGACTAGTAGTTGGCTTTCTTTCAGTCTCTTTTTTTTTACAAAGGAATAAAGTTGTATCATTTCAGAAGAGTAGAGAACAAGAAACCACAGATATAGCTGTGCTCAGGAGCCAAGCGATCGACTCCCATACCCTAGCCTCAGCCTGTGTGGTATAAATGTATGCAAATTTCCAACATGTCATCGACCTCTGAGGTCAAAACTACCGTGGTAAATGGTTATTCCATAAAGGCCCTGGGTGGGGGTTATAGTAATTAAAGCTAAGTCCTAAATGCCAGTAAACATAGATGATGGGACTACCTTCAAATTATACCAAGAAAGGGATATTGTAGCAATTTGTGGGATAGCTTTCTAAATTACTTTCATCAAATGATATTGGATTCCTACAAGATAAATCCACCCTGAACATTATTTGGAAGATACAACACTCAATATCATGCATTAATACTAATTACAAATAAAAAATTAAAGAAGGGAAAGTAAGCACATTTTAGAAGAAAATATGTATTATTTAGGAAGTATTTGAATTTATGGAGCAGTTGAAAACATAATACAAGTGCATTAGAACATAAAAGCAATGATTTCTGCTCCAGTCAGATGTCATCACGGGAAGCCTCCTTTTGGTGTATGTTCTTTATTAGGAACATTCATCTTCATGCCAATCAATGCCACCAGTTGATTTTAAATTCCATAGTAACAGTACTAACTATTAGGAATATGAAGAGTAGCAATAAAAATAATAATTATAGTAAATGTCTGCTTAGGGAAAATTTTCAGCTCCTTCAGGAGTTTGATTTCTTCTTTGTCTCATGGAGGCAAATTATAATGATTGTTTTGTCAGTTGCTACTGGAGATCTTTTAGCTTCATACCACATCAGCTCAGAGATCCCAAGTCTGTCACTCACATAATGTTAATTAACCATTTGGGGCCCTGCAGGGAGCTGCTGTTTTCTGATTCCTTCCATTGAATTACATAGAATAAAATTCAGTGTTCTCTTGACACAGTACTCCTTTAATCCCACAATGCTCTGTGGTAATTTTAAATCAGATACATTGAAAGGATATTAACTTATACAATAATATTGTACAATTAAAACTATATATGTAAATCCAAGAGACTGGAGGAGTCTAGATATACTGAGTTTCTTATTTAACAATAACTGATGATTTTTATATAATTGAGAATAAATCTTTATCAGATGATGAGACTCATAGAGGATAATAGGTCAATTATTATGGTAATTTTTAAAATCTCTTCTATCGTATCTTGTAAGCGAGTGAATAGCTGTGTAGAAACAAGAAGAAGTAATATAGGTCAAATGACAAAAAAGAAAAAATTCTAGAAATTCTTCTCTCATTGGGAGATCTGTAAAAACAGTGTCTCTCATGTTTGTCACTACTGTATCTTGGGGCACAGTGTGTGACATGTGGTCATGCAATAAATAACTGTTGAATGAAGGAAAGGCATGATGACTATCACAGAAGATCTTTCTGCAGTCATTTTGACATCATCTTACCTTGGTGCTTTTATTTCCATCTGCACATTTTTATTATAGTACAAAATTTTTTTAATGGGTGAAAAAGGATGAGTATAACTGTTTTCTCCATTAATTGCACATGGTATTTTGGAACAACATTGTGCTAGGGGTCAGAAAGATTCTGGTGGGATGGTCCCATTCCTGTCGTGATGTGACCTTGAACTACTCAATATCTGCAGTCCAGTTGTCCCATTGACAAAAATGCAGAGAATCACATCTGGCAAGATTTTATTACAGATGGAATTATTTTAATAGCAAAATACAACCATGAAAGATGCATGCTGGGATTAGTAAGAGAAATATTAAACTATGTTGTGTTTATACAGTACTCTAACATTTTAAAAATTCCTCCGTTTTTAATCACCTGATTTGCTGATAACAACACTACCAAAAATATTTAACTTTTCCATCAAATACAAATATATTAGCCTTGGTCATCTAAAATAAAACATGGGCATTTTCTAAGCTTCATTTAAGTATAGTTTACACATCATACAGTTCACCCATTTGAAGTGCAAAATTCAATTTTTGGGGTAAATTTTCAGTTACAGAATCATCACAATCCAAATTTAGAACATTTTCATTGCCCCCAAAAGATCCCTTGTGCCCTCCCCCTTTCTACCTCCAGCTCTCAAAACAGAAAAACAACAAATACTATTTTAGTATAAGTATGTTCCACATGTTGAAAGGGACATACTTACAGTAAAACATTTTTTATTATTTGAAATTCAGATTTAACCAGATATCCTGTATTTTATCTGGCCATCCTACCAAAACATAGACTCCAAAATAATATTTTAAGAATTGTTTTTGGAAACATGCTTATTCACAATCTCTTTATTGGTAACCCAAAGTATAGTTTTATATGATGGTTGACCAATGACTTATGTTTTTACAATTTTTGCTACATAAATTACCATTGACACAATCAAGGAGATCTGCGAAAAAAAAAAATGTTTCTAAAGAAATTAACCCTCACATCCTTTTCAGAGGTGAATGCAGTTACCAGAGGGCTGCAGGCAGACGGCCAGGCTTGGTGCTGTGCTGTGATGCTGCGAATGTTTGTGATTTTCTCTGCTGTACCCTGAAGCAGTACATTTTCACTTTTGGCATTCTCTAGGAATTTGTGCATTTTAGAATTAGCTGCAGTGCACTGTATATTTGCCCCATCTAGTGAAGGTGTGACCCTCACTCAGTGGGGACTAGTACGTGTCAAGTCACGTGGAAATCACAAAGAAGAGGGTTCACTCTGCTTTATTCATACTCCATGGTATTGGAGACCTGAGCTCTCAGGCTGCAACTGTTTAGTAGCCAGAGACCCATTTTTTATATCAAATAGAAGGTCAGTTGAAACATAAATTTTGGGTTTGGAAGACTACTCTAGATAAATATGAGGTGAAGAAGAGTATTCTATCGTGGGTTCTCTTTCGGTTTCAGTTTCTATCATGTGGTTCTTCTTCCTTTTTTTTTTTCTTTTTTTTTTCTTTTTTTTTTGACGGGTCTTATTCTGTCTCCCAGGCTGAAGTGCAGTGGTGTGATCTCCATTCACTGCAACCTCTGCCTCCCGGGTTCAAGCGATTCTCCTGCCTCAGCCTCCGGAGTAGCTGGGACTACAGGCGCCCGCCACCACACCCGGCTAATTTTTGTATTTTTAGTAGAGACGGGGTTTCACTATGTTGGCCAAGTTTTTCTCGAACTCCGGTCCTCAGGTGATCAACCCACCTCGACCTCACAAAGTGCTGGGATTACTGGTGTGAGCTACCACACCCGGCTACGTGGTTTTTATTTGTTTCTCTGATTCTATAACCTCAGCCTAGTCATTCAGTCAATCTGTCCACAAATACTTCTTGAGGGTAGGATTTGAGGGTCTCCTCTCTGCTAGCTGGTAGAGTAGGGATACAGAGGTTCAAAGATTGTGTGTGTCTAGCTAGCTCAGTGCCTGGCAGCATGGGCACTCAATTCACATGGCAAACTCATGTAGCAGTGAATGAGACAGAAACCGCTCTTGCCTCAATGAGCTTACAACCCATTCTATTGACCGTTCTCAGAAAAGTTTGGAAGCTCAGTGGAGAAAACCAGGCTACAGTAATCTCAGCAGTCCTAGCTTTTCTTCTCCTATGGTCTCTTGCTTTCATTGTGAGTGCTAAAATGTCTTAATTTCCTATTATGGATCCTTGGCTTGAATGAGAAGCCAAAATATGAAATGCTTCTTCCTATGCTTAGAAGTAGAAGATACTACTTCAGGCCGGAAGAGTCAGTGAAGGTTTCTCTGAAGAGACGAGAAATGTACAGTTTGCGGAAATGGCACTGCAAACAAAAACCCAGAGGCAAAAGAGGCTGAAACCAATAAAAATATGATTTTGTGCTAATATGAGGCATAAAGTGCTTTTTAAAATTGGTTGAGCATATGTGAGTGGTTTATTTCTAGGTTCTCTTTTCTGTCCCATTGATCTATGCATTTATCCCTCTGCCAATACCATACCATCTTGATAACTGCTATATAGTAAATCTTAAAATCAGGTACAATGATTCCTCCAACTTGATTCTTCTTTTTCAAAATCTTCTTACCTATTCTAGGATTTGTGCCTTTCCATAGACATTTTAAAATAAGCTTGTTTTTGTCTATAGAAACTTTGCTGAATTTTGATAGGAATTGAATTAAATTTATAGACTAATCAAAGGCTAAAATGCTTTTATATGTACAAAATCAATTTCCCACCTTGAAACCCACGATAAAGTTCCCATATTGACAACACACACACACACACACACACACACACACACACACACCCCACACACAAATTCAATGACAGTTGGGCATTGTTTTTTCACGTAAAGCAAGGAAGACTGCAGAACCCTTTGCAACAGGAATGACCCTTTAACACTGGTTCAAATAGGAACTAGAACAAAAAGTGAAGTTCTATAGTGAGATGTAATGCCAATCCTAGGTTGAATGTCAACATAAGGAGTCTCTTATCTCAGCAGGAGGTTACAGCTGATAGGGTGGCCTGACTCACTTTGTGGGGCATTATCAGTCAACCTGAACCATAGAAGCTCACTTCTAATTTTCCTCAGACTGAGGAAATAATTTAGAAATGGCAATTTTCTTCCTACGCTTATAATTTTCTTTGCACTACATGAAAATTTCATTTCAATTGGCTTATGATAGAGCAGCGTTTTGACACTTCAAATTCATGAATTAAAACAAAACAAAGCAAAACTTGGACAGTGGCAAAGCAGCACATTACTAAATTTACTGTTACAAACTAATGAAAGCTACTGGAAGCTCAGCTGTATGGCTGTCTAACAATCTTATATGATTAGTATTTTATTTTAAAATAATTACTAGTATTATTCAATATTTAGCTAATATAATCTGTCATAAAAATGGCATTAGATTTGTGGGAGTGTAAAATGGTGCTGCTGCTATGGAAAACACTATAGAGAGTCCTCTAAAGATAAAATATAGTATTACTATATGATCCAGTAATCTCACTTCTGGGTATATATCCAAGGGAATTGAAAGCAGGATCCCAAAGAGATATCTGTATACCTGTGTTCACTGCAGCATTATTCACAACAGCCCAGAGGTAGAAGCAACCCAAACGTCCACCCACAGATGAATGGATAAAGATAATGTGGTATATCCATATAATAGAATATTATGCAGCCTTCACAAAGGATATCCTGTCACACATTACAACATAAATGAACCTTAGGGATATGATCCTAGATGAAATAAGCCACTCGCAAAAAGACAAGTACTGTATGATTCCATTTATATGAGGTATCTAAGATCCTCGAACTCATCAGAACATAACGTAGAATGATGGTTGCCAGGAGCTGAGGGTAGAGAGAAATGGAGAGTTGTTATTCAATGGGTACAAAATTTCCCGTTTGCAAGATGAGAAAGTTCTGGATATCTGTTATGTGACAATGGGAATATAGTTATCACAACTTTACTAAAATTTTATGTTATGTGTTTTTTAACATTTTTTTTAAAAAGGACAAGAGTAGTCATGCTGAGACCAAATACTTTCTTACTCATAAGAAAAAGAATTGAAGGTTTAGCTTTTAAAGCTTGTTATCTCCATATAAAATGAGTTTTGTTGTAGACTGGACATGGACTATTTCCAAATTTGCATTGGAGATTGATGCTAAATATGCATCACTATGTGCAAAGCTTAAAAGGGAGAATTATTTAAAATAGATTAAATGATGTGGAATAAAACTTCCAAAAGCTGTAATTGAAAGTGTCAGAAACATTAGCTTTGCAACAAGTAACATTTAATCACATAGATTATACAGAAGCATAAATTTTTGTAGGTTGTTTTCTTCAATCAAATTTACATTTTAATCTGCCAAGACTGTTCATCACTTTTGACTGTCTGGTACCAAGCAGCTTGTCAGAACTTATAAATGCAAACTGCCTGCATTAGGAATAGGACTTCTCCTTTAAACACTAAGATAATGAAAGTTTAATTAGAATACTTCAAGATCGCAAGTGTCTGAGTGCAGTGAGATTAATATAAAGGGCATTTTGTCTATCTGCATTTCTTTAGTTACTGAAATTATAATCATTTAAAAATTATGATCATTTAGGCTCATAAAATGGTTTAATTAAGGTTCACTAAAATGTAAAACTTTTCAAAGTGGGACACTTGCAAAATGAGAGTATGACAGGCAATACACTGTTGCTGTCAGAGGAAGCTGTGAGATGCACATGAGTTCTCTTCAAAGGCTGGATTGGGAGAGGATACTTATGGCCACTTTGGTGGATCTGCTAAAATGAGAGGGTTCCGAAGAGAAAGAACCCCCATATGTCTGCAGGCCTCAGCAGCTCCCTCAGTGTATGTATTAAATCCCAACTCCTGGTCGGGCACGCTGGCTCACGTCTGTAATTCCATCACTTTGGGAAGCCGAGGGAGGCAGATTGCCTGAACTCAGGAGTTCGGGACCAGCCTGGGCAAGATGGTGAAACCCTGTCTCTACTAAAATACCAAAACTTAACCAGGCATGGCGGCATGCACCTGTAGTCCCAGCTACTCAGGAGGCTGAGGTAGGAGAACTGCTTGAACCTGGGAGGCAAAGGTTGCAGTGAGCCCACTGCACTCCAGCCTGGGTGACAGAGCGAGATTCCATCTCAAAAAAAAAAATAAATAAATAAAAATAAATAAATAAATAAATAAATCCCAACTCCTCCTCATAGTTGTCCAGGGAATGTATTTTCCCTATGAGCAGACTCTGAAGCAACCCTTCATCTTGATTTTCCCAGTATCACAGAGAGCTGCTATCTCAATAAAGTACAAATGTGTGTGCTTGTTAATATCACTGTAACAAACTGTAGTTTGTAGTGTATGTATTTATTTATATTCTGTTTTATGATACAAATGCCATCAGGTACAGTACAAATGTCACAAGGAAGATTAGTTAAGAAATGAGGGTGAATCCATGCAAGCACAGAATCTTCCTAGAATATGCATTTTTGGCCAGCAATGACAGTGACCCAGATAAAAATATTATAATGATTAAACATTTACCAAACCATGAGGATTATACACTTCCCCCAAAACACCTCAATGGGTTTGCATTTGTTTACGTAGAGCGACGGAACAGAAGATGTGGCATAAATTGCTCCTGTTGTTGTTTGGTGCCTTAGAAAGCAATGCTTTGGGACTAGCCAGTGAGGAGACCATCACACCACCACTGTAGTGTGACAGGTCCCCCATCAGGTTGCTTAAGGGTGTACATCCACTGCTTGAATCATGAAGGCCAGGCAGTGAGCCAAGACCATGGTGCCCAGCCAAGGAGCAGGTGTCCCTGAGAACCCAAATATCCCAGAATGTAGGTGGGAACATACCAAGGAAAATATTCTCATTGCAAATACACAGTAAGCAAATAGCCAGAAAATTAGCTTAAAAGCAGCTGAGAGATGGGTGACAGGGGAGATCTCTGGAGTTGTGCTGCTGCCACCCAGGATTGCCCTGTATATAAGTCTTAACAAACTCATCTACTCATCAAGCTGGACTCATCCAAGTCATTCCTTCGTCTCTTGGCCCCTTCCCAGGTTGGAGGTGGGGGGAAATTACAATCCCAGGTTTTTCTCATAACAACTGCCAAGCATGCACTGTGAATCTACCACTCATGAGGCATCATGCTGCTCAGCAAGGGGTCCAAACATAAAGAAAATCATCCCTGTATCCACATAAAGAAATATATACCCAAGGAATTAGATTAAAGGTGTTATGAAGATTTGAAGAAAGAATAAATTACTTCCAGTTAGAAATTATTTCATATAAAGCCCCACTGTTATTTTTACTACTGGGAATCTACCCGTATGAGGTAAAAAAATATGGTACTCATGTTTTATGGACATAAAAGTGGTAATAGCTCCTTGGGTCCATGCAAATAATGCACACTGAAAAATCTATTTACTTTAGCATAAGGGCAGGACAAATGTTATTCATAAGTTGATTACTGTGTGGTGATCGTAAGAGAGACCAGGAGAACATAGTTAGAATGCAGAATTCTTTGTTATTAAACATGGCTCTCTGGTTCCCTGTGCTCAAACGATTCCCTACGGCTCGGATGAGGATGAATGAGTTAACCAGATGGCATCTATCAGTAAAAATATGGCTCAGTCCTGATAATAGCAGGCTTGCAGGCGAACTTGAGGGTGGTTCAGAATGAGTTCAGTCCTGGTTGTCTTGAGTCTAAGGTGTCTATGGGCCATCCAAATAGAATTATAGAGGAAGAGCTTGAATATTGCCATCCAAACTTCAAAGTGGAGATCTGGACAGGAGACACAGACTTTGGAATACTAAGAATAATTAATGTTGCCACAGTGCAAGTAGATGATATTAAGAGTTTACAGCTGCCAGAAGAGGTTCTGAATTTAAGGAGCCATAGTTTTTACATGAGGAAGAAGGACAAATGGTTCAAGAGTGGCATGAAGGTCGGGCACGATGGCTCACACCTGTAATCCCAGCACTTTGAGAGGCCAAGGCGGGTGGATCCGCTTGAGCCCAGGAGTTTGAGATCAGCCTGGGTAACATGGTGAAACCTCGTTTCTACTAAAAATACAAAAAATTAGCTGGGCGTGGTGGCACATGCCTGGAATCCCAGCTATTTAGGAGGCTGAGACACAAGAGTCACTTAAACCCAGGAGGTGGAGGTTGCAGTGAACTGAGATCGTGCCACTGCACTCCAGCCTGGGCGACAGAGTGAGACTCAGTCTCAAGAAAAAAAAGGGAAAAAAAAAGAGTGGCATGGAGAATACAAAGATTACTGAGATTAAATCTCAGCCTGAATCTACTCGAGGCTGGAAAAATAGACCAAATCCATTTAAAAGGGCCAATTAAGATTCTGTATCTTCAAGGGGATGCCAGCTTTCAGTTCAGGCAAGAGGTGCAAGGGGTTCTCAACAAAGAAGTTGAAGATGTTGATACTGTTTGGATGTTTGTCTATACCTGAATCTCACATTGAAATGTAATCTCCAGTGTTGGAGGTGGGGCCTGGTGAGAGGTGTTTAGGTCATGGAGAGAGATTCCTCATGAATGCCTTGGGCCATCCTTTTGGTGGTAAGTGAGCTCTCAGTCTGAGTTCACACAAGATCTAGTCTTTTAAAAGTGTTTGGCACCTCCTCCCCCACACTCTCTCACTTGCTCCCACTTTGCCTTCCGCCATGAGTAAAAGCTCCCTGAGGCCTCCCCAGAAGCTATGCAGATGCCGGCACCATACTTCCTCTACAGCCTGCAGAACCATGAGCCAATTAAATGTCTTCTCCTTATCAATTACCCAGTCTCAGATATTTATTTATGGCAATGCAAGAACAACTTAACACAGATGTCAAGGATTTCATTTACTACATTAAACGCTCCAAGGTCTCAAAGGGGAAAGTGGGGAATGAAATGGAAGGGAACAGAAGGAAAAGGAAGAGCAATGAATTATATAATTTTAAGCCAGATGAAAGAATTCACACAGTGACACGTGGCATGAGATTATGAGAGAGGAAAGAAGCCCAAAGGGCTTATAATACTTTGAAAATAAATGTGAAGCATGGTGGAATTTTCCAAACCAATATTGCCAAAAGACTTTGTCCCAGCAGGTCCAGTCTAAGAAAAGGCACAGTTCTCTCTGGAAGGAGTTGATCATTTTGCTTGATTGAGAGCAGGCCAAGGGATTTGTATCTCAGGTGAGCAACAGTAAGATTAACTTGTTTTCAGGACTCCCACAAACACTAAACACAGCAGCACCCCTCAGTGGATGGGAGACCTCCATAGAAGCCACCAACAGGTGGCATTCATAAAGGTCTGTCACAATGTCAACGTTCCCTTCTTTTTCTTCTCCTTTATTTTGTTCTATAGTAAATATTTACTGAGAGTTTATAATTCCAAGTAGCTGTCCTGGGACTTGAAGACACAGAGATAAATAAAGCATATCCGCTGCCCTCCAGATGCTCAGAGCAAAATTATGCTAGTAGTTATATCAATCAAGAAAAATTCTATGAGACAGCCATGAAGATGAACACCTGCAACCTGAATATATCAGAGCCAGTCAGATATCAGATATCAGCTCTCGATGCATAAAAATTTTAATAAAAGTTGAGAAATATCCCTTGGTACCATTCTCCACGTATTTCTTACGACTGTTGTTCACTGCTGTCAAGTATAACATTGCCAAGATAATCAAGTCAGGAAAGCGTAGTGAAAATGATGTTAGTGATAGATTTTAGAAAACATACCTGCATAAATATTATTCCATTTATTGAATCATCATTGTATATGAGCAGAACTTGCCAGTTCTGTTAGCATCTACTCTGTAGTCCGACCTGTCCTCACCAGGTGAGGAGGATCACTTGTCCTCTATGGAGGCCCAGCCCTTCTACCCCTCACTGTTCATGCCTGCTGTATCCTCTGCCTGCTATCTTCTCATCAACTGACAAGTGTCAGTGAAACAGTTCAATCTAAGGGCTGGTTTTGGGTCCCATCACAAAACAGATCCAGCCTCCCCTACTCCCCACGACCCACAGTCACTTCTCACCAAAACCAAGTTCTCACCAGCATATATTGCTCTAGCCTAGCAACTCAATAAGAAGTTTCAGCCTTCATTTCCAGGGCACACAGTACATGGCTATAATTTATTCATTACACCTTACTGAGTGCCTGCTAAGACCTGGGAATTCAGTATGAATAAGACATGGTTTCCTTCACTAAAAAACTGAGGAGGGAAAACAACAAAATATTCTCTGAGAGCTAAAGGGACTGCTTAGAGAGTGAGCATGAGGCATGGACAAAATCATTTTATTTCCTTCTTTCATGGTACAATAAAAGCCTGGAAATAGTTAATAGCTAATGATGTAATCTTTTCTCTATCATCCTTGCCGGAGGAGCCTGGTGACTCTAAATCAAACTCTATTTGCATAAATATTTAACATGTATAAACATAGCATTCATTCATATAGTAATCATACAAACAGGGACATTCAATTCTGAAACTAGCACATTGGTCTACATTTCCTGCAGATAAGAGGGGATTACTGTATTCTCATCGATCCTGCTTTCCTTCAGTTATCATTCTTGTCCTGGTATAGAAACATTTGTAATCATTTCCAAAATATCAGATTTAAAATTTGGAGGCCAAAATGAACACAATATTCTCCAGAGTGAAATATAATAAATGGTTCAACCTAGCCACTGCAAGCAGTAAATAAAGAACCCAGTTCATAGGTTCATGGTACAAAAGATTTAATCATTTATTGTCTAAAATTTACCTTAATTTTTAACCTCTCTTCCATCAGTCCCTGGCATGTGGTAGGTGCTCAGTTACTGTTCATCAAACAAGTATGTGAATGAATGAATTTGTTAGAACAAAACTAAATGTCAACACGTCCAACTCTCTACCTTTCACATTAATCCTCTCTGACAACGAGGCATCCAACTCTTTAAAACCATTCTAGTTTTCTGTTACCTTTAAAAACTATACTGGACATCTTACAGTAATTGTGGCCAATAAGGAGACCATGCATTCTGGTCTTCCAATCTAGTCTTGATGTTAAATATTCTATCCTCTTGTCAGACTGCAAATTGCAATTTTTGTATCAGGATCTATGATCACTATAATATAAATTATAGCACTGCTTTTGTCAACCCTAAATAACAAAATTCATAAAATATAATGAAGTTTAGAGTTTAATTTAAACTCAAAGTTTGAGGCTGGCACCTGGGAACATAGATTCAAGTTGCCTGGAATATATCTTTGGATCAGCAGCGGTTACAAGTGGGTTTTTAAGGAAAAACAAAGAGGCAATTCCTAAGTTGTTTACCAAGAACTTACACTAAAATAACATAAGCTGTTGATTGGCTAGTCATTGTTTTTTGTACTACAAATTTCAGGGATATTAAGATAATACATGAGGTAGCTAGTCAGCAACAAAATGCCTTTGAACAATTGCGCGCAGACACGGGTGCAGGGGCCATGACTGAAGTCTCACACTCGTCTCTCTGGATCTGCTAAATTTTGCATACCTTACATAGCTTAGACTGCTCTGAGCTTTTAAACTCTTTTTCTCATTCTCATACCTAGCCTATGCCTGTCACTTTTGCTTTCCTTCCTTTCTTTTTCATCTTCTAAAACTTTGGAGGAAAGTCAGGAGAGAAGCTGACTTCATGAGTGAATGGAGCAGATGACAGGAGAAAGAGATTATCCCAAAGCTATCTCGAAAGATAGTTTTTGCAGTAATCCTCTACAGCACTGAACACAACCTGGCTGTGCAGGGAAATGGGCAAACTACCTGTGGAGCCTCTGGGCCAGGTGCTCTTTTGGAAAAGGGATAAGCCCCAACAACATAAGAGTCCAAGAGTCAGCCCAGAACACCACTCTGTTACTGTATAGTTGCAGTAATGAATGCTGTACTCCCAAGTCATGGTCCTTTTTGAATTCCCCAGTAGGACAATTCCAAATCGATAGCTGCATACCAGGATACCACATGACTTAAGTCTGTGGGCTTTGGAAACATTTGATTTGGAGATGTAGAGTAACAGGGATTATCAAGACATTGCTAATCTGAAGACAATGAACAACACAAAAAGCACCAATTAACTTGAGGATAATTTTAAAGAAATTTTTTTTCTATAGTCACTCTGCCATGTGTTTCAGTTTCATGTTTTTTAAATATGTGTAAATTGCAAATGAGTTTCCACACATGTCTCTAAGTCAACTCAGCAGGAGACAAACTCACTCGGGTTCTTCAGGTTCATTCCAAACAGCCTGACAGTAACGATCTCATATCTGAAGTGACAAAAACTAAATTTGCAGCCTGCCTAGGACCTCAAGGTCACACTCTTTGGGAACTCATTTTTTTCTTTGAGATATAATCAGGACACATTTTATTCCAAAATTACAACTGTGGACACAGGTTCCAAGAGGTGACAATACTTGTCCAATGTCACTGAGGTAGGTAAAATACCCAAACTCAACCCACACTTGCTGGTCACATTATCTGTTCTCTCTCTATTTTCGAACCCAAACTTGTTTCCTATGATCCTCTTGTCTCTCCCAGGAGGAGGGGTTACAAGGATAAGGGCAAATAAAGAAAGATTGCAGGTGAGAATTTCAATTAGAGTGAGAATTTCCTCAAATTTAGAAATATCTAGCCTCTTGAATAAAATAAAATAAAATTCAAATTCTGAAATTTTGACCTCTATAAACTTTCTCTTTAAGACAAATCTACACAGTAGGTAGTCAGAGTTTTATAAACATCAGAGGGCTCTGAGCAGATTCTGTCAAAGTATTATTCTTTTTAAACCACCTATTTCCTGGTTTGTAGCACGGTGTTAAAATGATTGATTGAACAAATAAGTTCATAGTGGTTGAGAAAAAGCAATGCTTACCCAGCTGAACCAACTACAAATCATACATCATTTTGTAGCATTACATCCTTTGCCTGTTGTAAGAAAAGCCAAAATAAATAAAAAATAAAAACACATGCACCCACAGTTCTTAATGACAACACAGAGAGAAATGGGTGGGTGATTTTTGCATCAATCAAATGCTGCTGTTTTTCTTAGAAAAAATTCTCAACACGAAGGCCTCTGGAACAGTGAGCTGTGGGCTAGATATCTCATTTCTCCTTTCTGGGCTACTTCCAGCAACATTTGCAGTAGTACAAACACATCTTTCATCCTTAATATACTTACAACCGAAGATGAAAAAAGCACAATGCACTGCTACCAAGATACTCATATCATCTGTCTTGGGAAGCTATTGAAGTAGCTCATGGCTTTAGCTGTGTCATATAGAAGAGTTTGCAAGTCGATTTTGTACACATTCATTAAGCACCTATATTTTCAGATTGTGCAGCAGAGACACAGAGATGAATAAAACTTAACACAGCCCTTATAAATTTTATTTTACAGTTGTGGAGATATGAGAGTTAGTCAGGAACAAGTGACAACCCATTATGATAAATGCAAGAATAAGTGTGCACCCAAGAGACAGAAAAGAGGTCCTTGGAAGCAGGTGGTGAGCACCTACTTAGAGAGCTCAGAGGAGGCTACCCAGAGGAGATGACAGCAGAACAGGACTTTGAAGAATCAGTAATTCTCATGAGAAAGAATTTGGCTGCAGGCAGTATGGGCAGAGGGAGCCACATCCACACTGGCATACAAAGCCAGGAACAGAAGCAGCTGGAGCTTGCTGGAATCTAAAGGAAGAATGCAGGAGGTCAGTCACAATAAAATGGCAGGGAGACAGGAGGGAGCATTTTTAAAGTGGCATGAAGTACTGAGACCTTTGTTTATGCACATCTTGCAAAAAGGAGCTAGACTCTTTCCCTCTCCCTTTTGAAAATCCCCTCATATTTATCCATTTGGGCTGCAACTACCTGATAGGAAAAGCTACCAAATGTTAGAGGCAGATATTTTCCCCCAATTAAATATACATACATATTTTTCTCTAAGAAGTCTGTCTGTCAAACTCAAGATTAGCGTGGCCTAGCGATTAGAGCATTGGCTTAGAGTCAGGCAGGTCTGAGTGCAATATCTGATTCCTCCATGTGAATTCTGGCAAGTTACTGTAAACCAAGAAGTGACTGAAGCAGACCTCAATCTATCAAAGGTTTATTTTGCCAAGGTTGAGGATGCACCCAGAAAAAAGCAACACAAGTCACAATAGCATCTATGACCTGTGCTTTTTATAAAGAAGATTTGGGGAACTTCAATATTTAAAGAGGAAAGAGCAAGCAGGAGGGGAAGAACAAAAAGGAGGGGGGCAGGCAATGAGGCAAGTGATTACATTCTCATAAGGCTCTGATTAGTGCTCAGTGAATCTACATTTTACATATAAAAAGGAGGGAGTGAGGGAATGTCAATTATGAATTCTTCTTGTGGCTCGGTAAATCTACATTTTTCATAAGATAAAGTAAGCATGTGAAATTACAGCTATCTGTTTGGGAACAAAAGGAAGATAGTTTTTGCATGGCTCAGTTACCAAGTTAACTTTCCCTTTGGCATAGTGAGTTTGGGGTCCTGAGATTCTGTTTTTCTTTCGCATACTTAAACCTCAATGTTTCCATTTTTCTACCTGTAGGATGATTGCTATGGGAATTAAATAACACGTAGTTACCAGTGTCTGGAGAGTGGTGTCAAAACACAATAACCACTGCTGCTGTTATTATTTTTATTGGCAGTTTCTTAGCATCATATTCCGTTAGTGTCAATTGAATAAATGAGCCATCTCATTATAAATCCTTCCAACCAAGCCCAGTGACAAGCAGGTTGGATATCAGCAAGCAAGCAGCACCTCTGGGAGCCTTGAGATGGGCCAAGAAGAGAAACCACAGGATCCTGAAAGTAGAGAGCGTCCTCTTCCCAACTTACCCCATTGCCTGCCTCCAGTGCGAACTGGGCAGAGCAGCCCAGAAGGTTAGAGGAGCTTTCACATAAACTCCTGACTGTGCATATGGAAATGTGGCCTCTCCTATCCTAGGGGCATGCTTGCCTGGGAAATTGTGAGCCAAGGTTGTTAGGTCATCTTCCTTATGCGGCCCTCTGCAAAGGCATTTGGTAAAGCCTTGAGCCTGGACTCCAGAGAGCACAATAAAAACAGCTTGATTAGCAAGAGCTGAGAATATTTATTCCCTCCAGAAATATTTTCTTAAACAACCTGAGCTATTTATTCAATCTTGCATCTTAGAAGCAAATTAGATGTTGAGGTGAAAGTACCCTGATGAGAATATCAGAGCTGATTTCCCAAGAAGGAAGGATTTCTTCAGAGTAGAGAAATGGAAATGCCTTAGGCTCCTGTTCCAATAAGGGAATCATATGTTTATGGATGGGAATCCGTTATCTATGAGATTGCTCTGGAGTTTTTACAGTCCTCACTTCCATAATTTCTATTTTGAAAAGATGCCAGTCTTATTAACTAGAGGATACCTGGATATGTCAGAGATGAAAATGCCTTTATCACAACTTGAGTACATTCTGCATTGCTAAAATGTATATCTCAGGCCGTCTCTGCAGTCATTCCTCATTACATTCTGGGGCAAGGTTTTCCTACTCTCCTCGCAGGCACAAGCTAGAAGCATGAGGCTACTGAGGAAGGCCAAGATCTAACTCCCAACTTCATTAAAGGTAACTGATGAGTTAAATTTCATAGCTTAGCTACCAAGTCTTTACCTCCCTCATCATAAACAAAGGACAAGTATTTTGGGAGTGTTTCATTAGTGTGCAGATCTATCCTCAGCATTGTACATAAAGCTGAGAATAAACTATGCTCTTTACAATTAAGAGTTTTGTAACATCGAAGCGAGAGGGAAGGTCACGGAAATTAGCATGCCAAATCAAGAGCAAACAATAAAATCAAAGTAATGTAGAATAATTGAAATAGGTCAGAATATAAAACAGAGTATCCTGCTGTGCAACTTAGTATTTGTGAAATCACAGCTATTAATTTTATTTCACTAAGCCTCAGTTTTCTCATCTCTAAGATAGGGGTCAAGCTCACTGGAAAGTCGTAGGATCAAGCAAGATAACGTATGTAGGTAAGTGTTTTGTAAGCTTCAAAGCACCCCCAACGTTAGGTATTATGAGTACCAAATTCTATAGTATAGACTTGATATTCCCCGTTACATTTTTCTAACATGGTGACCACTGAGTTATTTGTGATATCTAGTTTAACAGTGTATCATAACACAAGATATAATGGCTGAGTAATACAGAGAAAATCCATGAAATCTAGAAAATGCATTGCCAAATTGGATTTCTCACTGCATTTAGTCATATTCTTATGATTTTGATTTTGAGTCCCTAAGATACAAAATATTCTTGAGAATTTATGTTAACAACTCTAAATATAACACATTATTTTTTCAAGCTATTATAAATTAGCTATGAACATCACCGTAAGACAATAGCTTTAGAAGATCCCAACTGGCTGCAGTGGCTCACGCCGGTAATCCCAGCACTTTGGGAGGCTGAGGCGGGCAGATCGCTTGAGCTCAGGAGTTTGAAACCAGCCTGGGAAACATGGCAAAACCCCATTTTTACAAAAAATACAAAAAATTAGCCAGGTGTGGTGGTGTGTGCTTGTAGTGTCAGTTACTCGGGAAGGCTGAGGCAGAAGGATTGCTTGAACTGGAAAGGCCAAGGCTGCAGTGAGTTACGATTACACCACTGCACTCCAGCCTGGGCGATAGAGTGAGAATCTGTCTCAAATAAATAAAAAATGAAAATCCCAAAACAGAAATCTAGGGAGAGTGATCACATTAAAAACATGATCTTGCCCATAAGGATTTTACTTTGTTTCAGGACTATTTTTGAAAACCAGGGTTGATTTTTCAAGTACTGTATAGAGTAATGAAAGATCATGAGCAAGTTTCAAATAAGACTCTAATACTAGTCATACAGATTTGCACCTGCATCCATTTATACTCAAACGATGCCATTTGCATGCACAGATTGAGTAATTAAGCAGCTAACTACAAGATCAGCAAACGTAAATGCTTATTAGCCCATCAGCAAATTGGTGCTCATAAAAAATTTCCAATCATACCTTATAGTCCAATTTCTTTTCACCTTGCAAATATTGGCAATATTCTTATACTCCCCAAGTTTCCAAGATTTAAAAAACCTTGGGTTAAAAAAAAAAAAAAAAACTCCCTGAAGTGTTAATTCCCCGTGAAGTTTTCAGAGTTTCATAGATTGAGTTTCTAATATTAGCAAAAATGATTAATTCTCACAAAATACAATGTTGTACAAACGTGTATAGCGCACATATGTATATATGTGTATATTATAGATACATATACACATACATACATATATATACATACATATACACTATGTTTTTTAATTGAATTTTATTACTAAAATAGATCTTACCACTTTCTCATTTACTTATTTTTCAGACTATAAAACTAAGAACCAGAATAAGCAAACACCTCTCATTAGTTTGTGCAGCTAACTAGGTTTGGTTCTCCTTCTCCTGATTCATTCACGTTAGCTTCTTTCCTCTTAGGGAATAAACTTTCTTCTTAGAAAAGGCAGAATACCCGAATAAGCCAGAAAGTAAAAATCAATATATGCAAACAATTTTCCAAAATTATTCAAATTAATTTTTCCTTCTTATTTTTTAACAAGATAAACAACTTGAAAATCTGACATCATGTGATGCTTGGAACAGAGTTGAGCAGTTAGGGGAACGGGGGTTGTCAGACTTTATGGACATCTGGGTCTATAAAATTTCAAATAATGTGTTTTCAGCCTTTATTTTGCCGAGTAAGGACATTTAAATAAAACTGCTATAATTCACTAATGTCATAATTTCTAAAAGAAAAAATATTTTCTTACCAAAAAAACTGATAAGATATGATCTCAGAATAAAGGACTATCTTATAAGTCAAATAATTTGTTTTATGTAAAACTATGTAAATGAAATTTACATAAACATCATTTTTTCAATCTGTTTTGGGCAACTTAGGACATTCTTCCATATGTTGAGCCAAAATTGACCTTCCAAAAACTTTCTCCCATTCTCATTTGTGTGTCCCGGAAGAAATGCTAGTACCGGTGTGGTACCAGTTGTGTACAAACAAGTCCAGTGTCAGACCACTGGATTCTTAGACAAGCACAGCATGGTGGCAGAGACAACCAACATTTATAAAAAGAACCCATGTCTTAAAGGACGAAGAGCAGACCAAAAGATCTGAAAGACATTACTGAGGATTTCAAAAAACTTCTGACAAAATTCCACTCCAAAGACCAAATAATAATGCCAAATAATCATGTCACTATGATTTTTAAAGTGATGACAAAAGCAGAACTACTTGAGCACTGCGTCACCTACAAAGTAATTTTACACTTATTATTTCATATATTATTGATTATGTGGGGGACAAAAAATATCTTTTCCTTCTGCTCCAAATGAACTTTTCCTTAAGCTCATTGGCTGCAGCCCCGTATTAAAAGAAAGATTAACGAGATGAAAGCATATGAATTTATTTAATATAAGTTTGACACGACACAGGAGACTTCTTAAGGAAATTAAGACCCAATGAGGCAGTTGAACCTGGGGGTTGATTTGCTAGCTTTGATGAAGAGCAGAGTCATGGAGAAATGTGATAAGACAAAGGGTGTGAGTGAACTGGAGGGAACTCGGCAAGGCCTGTTGGTTCAGAGTCCTCTCCGTGTCCATTCATCTTTGGAGACAGGGATGCTCCTTTACTGTAGGTATACGGGGAGCACCTGTCACTCATATGAGGGTCTTCTGAACTGCTTCAGGGGAGGAGGCTGGGGGAACATCAGAAAATCCTTCCTGCACATGCCGTTTCTCAAATTTTTTCAGCTTAAAACATTCACTATGCCAAGGTGTTATATTTTGGCATAATGTGTCCTGAGCCATCATATACATGTATTATAATATTTATGTATATTATTTCCCATATTATTTATGTATACGATTATACATATTTGATCACTATTTTATGTTTGGAGTCAAATCAGAACATTTTTATAATAAAAATTACAGGATACAATGGATACAGTTAAGTGTACACTGAGAGAGGTAAAGTGAAGTTCATGAGAATCCTCAGATATCATAGATTTTAACCCATGTGTCTTTGCTGTTGCTCTTCTTTCTGCCCCAAATGACCTTTATCTCTTTAGAAATGCATGAAGGGTCTAATTTCCAGGTCTAGTTCATTGCTTTTTCAAACTCATCTCATTTGTGCTTTATACAGAAAAGTATTATTGCACCTACTGTTGAGTTTTATTTAAATCTGTTTCTGTGGTATACCAGAAGACTCTCAAGGGAAAGAACTGAATCTTACTATTTTATATATTTTTTATCCCATCTCAGGTTCTATGTCACTTTCTTCAGGAAGTCTTCCTTCCAGCTAGGGTAAATATTGGAACATGGTTGGTGTTACCTCAGCACTCAGCACCATATTCATTACCTTAACCTTTGTCAACCTCTACTGCGGTTATCTTATCCTTGTCTGTCTCACCCACTAGAGAACAATACCCGCCATGGTGAATGGCACATGGTAGAGTCTCATTAAGTATTGTGACCAGCAAAGTGACTTACACAGAGTAAATACTCAATAAATTTTTTACATAGGATTATTTATATATATATAATATATAATATATACAATATATATAATATAGACTTCCTGGAATTATTTCTGGAGGTGCAGCTAAATGCGGACATTTCAATTGTTACCTCAAATCAAATATTGTGAATTGCATAATGCATCATCACCTTCCAAAACAATTTTCCCATTCAATTCTCTATATCTGTCAAGATATGATCGATCCTTCTCCATGCCACGCATGTCTCCTAAAGGGGAGGGGAGGGACATTGCTACATCTCCAATGCCAGGACAGAGCTTTGCAATTAGTAGGCACTCAAAAAGTAATTGTTGAATAAATAAAATCTTAAAACTTTGGGGTTTTACTCAAACAGTGTCAACCGTATTGATAATGTTTAGTTTTACAAATGATGAGTACCTGATGTTTGCCATGTTACTTTAAATCACTTTTTGTAAATCTGAAATATTTCAGAAATTTTTTCTTGTGGTAAAAGAGCATAAAATTTACCATCTTAATTTTTTTAGTAAAAGGCAAAATATTTATTCCATCTTATATCAACCATTTAAAAATTTTATTTTATCTTAATGTTTTTGATATATACATGTGTGGGGTACAAGTGTAATTTTGTTACATGCGTAGATTGCATAGTGGTTACGTCAGGGCTTTTAGGGTATCCATCACCCGAATAATGTACGTTGTACCCGTGAAGTAATTCCTCATCCCTCATCTCCCTCCCACCCTGTCATACTTCTGAGTCTCCATTGTCTGTCATTCCATTCTCTATGTCCAGGTGTACACATCTTTAGTGCATTTTTTATCTTAACCATTTTAAGTGTACAGTTCAACAGTGTTTACTACATGCACTTTCTTGTGCAGCCCATCTCTGGAGCTTTTTCATCTTGCAAACTGACACTCTTTATACCTGATGAATAAACCTTCAGTCACTGGTGACCACCGATCTCCTTTCCGTTTCTGAGTCTGATTCTTTTAGATACCTCGTATAAGTGGAATCAGAAACGGAAAGGAGAATGGTGGTCACCAGTGACTTTTTTGTCTTTTTGTGACTGACTCATTTCGCTTAGCATAATGTCTGCAAGTTTCATTCATGTTGTAGCATGTGATGAGATTTCCTTCTTTTTTAAAGGCTGAATAATATTCTACTGCATGTATATACCACATTTTTGTTATCCACTCATCCAGCAGTGGACATTTAGGTTGCTTTCACCTCTTGGCTATTATGAATACTGCTACAATAAACAGGGTGGGTCAGAATAAAGTTCTTAAAAACCCAAGCTCATCTTTGACTCATGTGTTATCATGTTCTAATTATTTTCTCAATCTTTCTTCTGTCTCTGCCTTCTTTTCTCACTGACATTTGTTTCAATTTGGTTCAGCTACTCACTGCCTCAGATCTGGATTACTAGAACAGTGCTCTGATTTTTCTCTCCCTCTTCAGTCTCTTCTTACTTAATCAGTTTTTTACACTGCCCTCCAACTGACCTTCTTAAAACTGCCACATGAATCACATTAATCTCCCAGTGAATCCTCACTCTGGAAGGAAGTAGGGCCTGAATTATAAAGTCCTCCTCTTTCAACTTCATCAATGATTCCTCCTAATCTTTGCTTTTACCAGTTGCTAGGGTTCCACTAGGCAGGGAGAGCACAGAGAAGTGGCAGAGGGAGGCCCTGCAGAAAGGGGCAGGTGAGACCAGACATGGTGGATCATGCCTATAATCCCAGCCCTTTTGGAGGCCAAGGAAGGCAGATCACCTGAGGTCAGGAGTTTGAGACCAGCCTGGCCAACATGACAAGATCCTGTCTCTACTAAAAAAATACAAAAATTAGCCAGGTATGGTGGAGGGTGCCTGTAATCCCAGGTACTTGGGAGGCTGAGGCAGGAGAATCACTTGAACCCAGGAGGCAGAGGCTGCAGTGAGCCGAGACTGTGCCACTGCACTCCAGCCTGGGTGACAGAGTGAGACTCCAACTCAAAAAAAAAAAAAAAAAAAAAGGAGGCAGGGGAGGGCAAGTGAGCTACTCCCTCAAGGAAGATGCCAAAGGAATTGTTTAGAAATATCATTTGAGAACCCATTAGGCTGAGATGGCTCCAGTACCCTGGCTTCTTATGTAAGCAATTCAATGTAAACACTAAAATAAAACTTAAGCTTAACCAATCAGAAACAACCAACTAACCTCTAACTAGGAGGATTCCACTTTAATCAATCAAATGTGTTCTTTATCTTGCTTCTGCAAACACCTCATAAAAGTTTTTCCTGCACACCCCTTCCATGAAGCCCAAACCACTTGTGGTTTGGTGCTGCCCAATTCATGAATCACTATCTCCTCAAATAAACTCTTTAAAATTTCAGCGCACCTAAGTTTATCTTTCAACAGACTGTAGTCAAGATTTTGGGTTCCCAGAGTAAAGCCGGTGAAACATATTTGGGGTGAAAGTTAAAGCAAAATAGGAGGATGAGCAAAAGGAGTCTCTCTCACACACATATACACAATGACGAAGTAGAGAGTCACAGGACTGGGGATAGAGAAAGAAGTCACATCCATCTCCAGTCAGTCAGTCAATATTCCCAGTACAAAACCAAAGGCAAGAAACTAAACCAGCTCATCCAGGAGTCAGGGACAGGGAATTCAGAAATCTCAGAGAGGGGAGCAAGGCGTGACTGGTTGGCGTGTTCCACCTGCCCTTGTTCATCTGATCCTAACTTGTTTTTAAGTAACTTCTCTGCTTTAAACTGCTGACACATTATATTCTTGTGTATGTGGTTTTTAAAAGAATAACCAAAAAATCTTCAAATAAATAGATATATATACATGAATAATCTTTCCCATAATATTAAAAATTCATTCCAAACATTCATGCTACATAATATTCCGTCAAATGTATTTAACTAGTCCTCTATTTATTTGCATTTATGTGAATATCTTTGTGCATAATCTGCTTATTTCCAAAAAGATGGATTCCTAAAAGTAGGCCTGTGTGTCAATAGATTCGAACAACTTTGAGATTCTTTATACATATTGTTCAATTTCCCTCATAAATACATACCAATGTACAAGACCCTGGTTCTCTAGTCTTCCTAACACTGAGCATTGTGAACCACTACTGTATTTACCATCCTAACCTCACGCACAAATAAGATTAGGC
The DNA here is from genome assembly GCF_029289425.2 of Pan paniscus. Taxonomy (NCBI): domain Eukaryota; kingdom Metazoa; phylum Chordata; class Mammalia; order Primates; family Hominidae; genus Pan; species Pan paniscus. The sequence goes on along the minus strand of NC_073263.2, from coordinate 33,329,819 downwards.
AAGAGAGTAAATTTGCACAAAAAAGAACAACCAAGATGAATAAGCAGAACAACTAGCCGCAGAGAAAACAGATGTAAATCAGAAGACAGAAGGGAGTTTTAAAATTTCTTTTTGATATCCTCAGAGAAATGTAAGAAGATATTGAAACCATAAAACAAAACCGTAGGCTGCTATCAAAAAGGAGCAATGCTAGAAAAATATATTCCTTGGTAATTAAAAAATATTATTGCCAAAATGAAAAATTTAATAGAAGTACTGAGAAAGATGTGTAAACCTCTCATAAGGTGTAAACCTCTCGTAAGGTGTAAACCTCTCGTAAGGTAGAGCAAGAGAAAAAAATGGCAGAAAATCAAGTGGTTACTATCTGGTCTGGCCTTTCTGAACACTGAAAATAACAATATAGTTTTCAGACACTGAGCTGGGAGAGAAGGGATGGGAAGGTGAAGTATAAGGATCAAAAATGTCCATCTGTTAAATCAATGGGTCGAGAAAGTTGGCAAAGCAAAGAAGACAGGATAACATATATTACTTAGAGAAGGAAAGGTGTGAACCAAAAGTATCTGTAGACAGGTCTCAATCAATTTAGAAAGTTTATTTTGCCAAGGTAAAGGACGGACCCGTGACACAGCCTTAGGAGGTCCTGACAACAAGTGCCCAAGGTGGTCAGGGTACAGCTTGGTTTTATACATTTTAGTGCAATGGCGCGATCTTGGCTCACTGCAACCTCCGCCTCTCGAGTTCAAGCAATTCTCTGCCTCAGCCTCCTGAGCAGCTGGGATTACAGACGCCCACCACCATGCCCAGATAATTTTTTTTTTTCTATTTTCAGTAGAGATGGGGTTTCACCATGTTGGACAGGCTGATCTTGAACTCCTGACCTCATGATCCACCCACCTCAGCCTCCCAAACTGCTGGGATTACAGGCATGAGCCACCGCACCTGGCCCAACAATTCTTGAAGAGAGCCAGAGGCCAAATTCAACAGATGAAATACTTAAAAATTATTTTCTAGCTTTCTCCCAACACATTATGTATTTGACATGAACATCTGATGATGACTTGACCCCGTCTATCAAAAAAGTCATTCATTTCTTCTAAGATATTAAGGCCCATAAAATTATTCAACCCCCACAATATTCAGATATGCATATTTATTCTATGAATTACTCCTCTGCGGGAAGAAAAATCTTTGCCTGAAACAAACATCTGTTGCCTGCCCATACAAAGCTATTCTCCCATTTGTTCAATTTAGTGAGATCATACATATAGGAACACTTTTTTTATGCCTTTATTATGGTTATCCATATTACAAGCAATGCCCCAGAGTCTCACTGTCCAAAGTATTGAGGAAGAAACTATATTGTGGCTGCCATTGTATTCTAATTATACATATATTTGTATATTTTGGAAGAGTATTCTCTTGCCTGTTGTACAGAGGTCTCTTTTTTGATTTAACCATCTTATTAAGTGAAATGGATAATTTTAAAAAGCATCACTGTCTGCTAAAAAGGGAGTATCCTGGTAGAATGGGAAAGTATGTTGCCTTGAAGAGACAGTATTGCTTCTGAAGGCACCTTGCTTTATGCCCCAGGCAGCTTGCCAAGTGTTGCTCTCACACAGCATTTCCTCCCTCTCCCACACCTGAGGCACAAAGAGAACGAGAGAAAGAGGTGGGGCACGGTGGCTCACACCTGGAATCCCAGCAGTTGGGTATGCCAAGGCGGGCGAATCACCTGAGATTAGCAGTTTGAGACCAGCCTGGGCTACATGGCAAAACACCATCTCTACTAAAAATACAAAAATTAGCCGGGTGTAGTGGTGGGCACCTATAATCCCAGCTACTTGGAAGACTGAGGCAGGAGAATCGCTTGAACCTGGGAGGCAAGTTTGCAGTGAGCCGAGATTGTGCCACTGCACATCACGCACTCCAGCCTGGGCAACAGAGCAAGACTCCACCATCTCAAAAGAAAAAAAAAAAAGAAAATGAAAGAAAGAGAAAAACCTAAGTAATCAGCTCCTCTGCTATTTCAAACAGGTATTCGAAGGTAATCAGAATTGTTCTAGAAACTATTGATAGCGAAAGGTTAAGTGACCTCTTTCATCTCAGAACCTCCAGTGACTACCTCCTCTGTTGCAGGGGCTAAGAAACACAAATGCTTTTCAATACAGCATCCCTTCTAAGTTTACTCTTATGCTTAATCAAAACTAATGAACTCAATTTACATAATTGTTTTAAAGAAAAAGTGCACATGTAAGCAATCCAGAGGGTCACAAATGCCAGTGAACATGAATCTTTGCTAAGGCATTGGGAAATTCCTTTCTTCTTTGTTTCAAAGACTAAGAGAAGGCTTAGTTCAGAAGTGACACTTGAAAAGAATGGCAAAAAGCTTTTGTTGTCATCCCCCTCCTTGTCAACTCATTGACTACAGGGCCATTGTTCCTACCTGGCAGTCAGTGAGAGCCAAGTTTGTTATATAATCTGGAAGGCTTTTGGTTATTTTAGATTAGGTATAGATAGAGGCTAGTTTTTAAAGTGATTTATTGAGTTTGAGCTTCTCAGCTTCTTTAATATGTCTCTGGAACACAATAGTGCCTGCAGCTAGGTACTAGTAGGTATCAATTAAATTTTACTTCCAGAAAACTTTTAATTAAATGAGAAATATCTGAGAAGAGTGAAATTTGGAATACAGATGTTTCTACCAAAATTGGCACCTACAGCATTTCAGTCGGCAAATTCCTCTTGGGTTTTTTTGTTTTGGGCTTTTTTTGTTTGTTTGTTTGAGAGGGTTTCACTCTGTTGTCCAGGCTGGGGTGCAGTGGCCCAATCTCAGCTCGCTGCAACCTCTGCTTCCCAGGTTCAAGCAATTCTCCTGCCTCAGCCTCCCAAGTAGCTGGGATTACAGGCACTCGCCACCACGCCCAGCTAATTTTTTGTATTTTTGGTAGAGACAGGATTTCACCATGTAGCCTGGGCTGGTCTCCAACTCCTGACCTCAAGTGATCCGCCCACCCGGGCCTCCCAAAGTGCTGGGATTACAGGCATGAGCCACTGTGCCCAGCCAATTCCTTTTGTGTATTCACCCCCCCAGCCCTTAACCCTTTCTCCAAGATCAATAAATTACAGACTCTTTTCACCACTGTACTCTAGGAATAACTTCACTTACCACAAATGCAGTGCTCTGTGAGTGTTCACCATGATTGAACAAAATATCAGCAAACCACCTTTTGTCAGCAGACTGAAAAAAACAACAACAAAAAACAAAACTCCTAAACCCACTGCCTGTGTAGCTTTGAGTCATCGTGAATAATTTTAAGAAAATTGGCCAAAATGTCTCATAAGTATGTTATCAAGATAGCAGCAGTAGTACTTTGGTGTCCATTTCTGGGAAATTTAACTTGGGTTATAAAGTTGCATAAGAACGGTGTGGGCATAACCTCATCAATCTCATTTTTGAAAACAACAGGAAAGCAGCACTTCCATCTTTTTAAGGAGTTCTAAGAAGCTATGCTATTAAAGAATGGAGAATTTTATATACCAATTCTGGAGAATTTGTCTTGTATCTGTGAGAAATATTATGCTTTAATTTTTAGGACAACAGCATTCTCCTCTGATAATTTTTAATTCTGTCACTACTGTCACTAAAAATAATTTGCACAGAGAGCTTAGGTTCATACTCTATCACTTACTAATGCCCATGCAGGGCAGGAAAAACAATTGCATATTTAATCCTTTTCTTTTCTAGCCAAAGAAGGAAGGAATGTTTAAGAGAATGGGCTGGAGGCTGGGCGCGGTGGGTCATACCTGTAATCCCAGCACTTTGGGAGGCCAAGGTAGGGTGGATCACGAGGACAGGAATTCAAGATCAGCCTGGCCAAGATGGTGAAACCCCGTTTCTACTAAAAATACCAAAAAAAAAAAAAAAAGCCGGGCGTGGTGGCAGGTGCCTGTAATCCCAGCTACTCAGGAGGCTGAGGCAGAGAATTGCTTAAATCTGGGAGGTGGAGGTTGCAGTGAGCTGAGATCGCACCACTGCACTCTAGCCTGGGCAACAGAATGAAACTCCTTCTCAAAAAAAAAAAAAAAAAAAAAGGAATGGGCTGGAGTTGGACTGACCTTGTTCAGCCCATGGTTCTGCAGCTTACAAACTGTGTGATCTTGAGCATGAGACCTAACCTCTTTTTGCCTCAGTTTCCTCATCTTCAAAATGAGGACTGTACTAATACCTATGGTATAGACCAATTGGGAGCTAAACAATATAATACCTGAAAAATGCTTAGCTAGATTCCTGTTCCTATTGTTATCATTTAACCATTTTAAATTTTTTTCTCTTATCTGTGAAAAGAGGATAATTATTTTGACTAACTTACCATGTTGATGTGAACGTAAGAGGAAATAAAACACTTACCACATAGCTTGGTACCTAATATGCCCTCGATAAATAGTAGTTATAATTTATTACTCTGACTTTTCAAAAAAACAGCAGATGTCATTCCAAATATGGCTCCTTCCCAATGAACTTCAGAAACACTGCCCTCTAGCGACACATCTTAAACCTCCTCCGAGGTTCCCTTTATTTTAGAAGCTGGTTGTAGCACCGCTGTTTCTGGCTTGCTAATGAAATAGGCTTGCTCTGTCCTTTGAAGGTGCACTTTGAAGAGATTGGTCACGGCTGGCCTCTGCTGCCTGCCCCAGGCTCAGGCAGCTGGATACAAAAGGAAAGAAAACACGTTGGAAACATCAGCTCTGTGTGTTCTTGGGTCCTAACAAGCCATTTGCTTCTCTCCTAACTGTTCATGTTGACTCAACCATGAACAGCGTGTTTCCTTAGCAAAATCAACCTGAATGTTAATGAAAAATCAACACAAAAAAGCACAGCACAAAGAATTAGCTAGGGCATTACTTCACAAAGTCACAGATGGGCAGATCATCTTGGAGTGGAGGATAGTTAAAACAGCTGGGCCGGGCGCGGTGGCTCACGCCTGCAATCTCAGCACTTTGTGAGGCCGAGGCGGGCGGATCACGAGGTCAAGAGATCGAGACCATCCTGGCTAACACGGTGAAACCCTGTCTGCACTAAAAATACAAAAAATTAGCCAGGCGTGGTGGCAGTCGCCTGTCGTCCCAGCTACTGGGGAGGCTGAGGCGGGAGAATGACGTGAACCCGGAAGGCGGAGCTTGCAGTGAGCCGAGATCGCGCCACTGCACTCCAACCTGGGCCACAGAGCCAGATTCTGTCTCAAAAGAAAAAATAAATAAAATTAAAAAAACAGCTAATAAGGAGCTCTGGCAGTTAAACCCCAGGTCCCCTGTTAACTGGAGGCCAGAGGAGAAGGAGTGTCTTAGCTAAACCGCAGTGAACTGGGGTGCTGCCGAGACCACCGAACCCCAGTGGCATTCCTGTGTTCATGAACTAGAACAGAAATTGCTCCAAAACGTGCTGGGCCGGCTGGCCCTCATCTAAAGAGCAAACGAAGAAAGGTGATAAATAGTGTCCTTTGTACCATTCACCTGAGTGTCTTCCATAATATTTTTATAGTCTTGCTGCTTTTTGCAGGCAAGCAGATTTGGGGAAATAATTTCTCCAGCTTTAGATATTTAGGACATTTCCCAGTTTAGTGATGACCTTCAGAATCTTTTGCTTCAATTACCTAGATAATACAAGTAAAATGTCCAACAGTAGAGATATAGAAGGAAGTCAGGCCTCAACTGCCTAGATTTCTATTTCTACTTTGTGCTTGACCTTTCAGTACGAGACCCTGGTCTTCAAATCTTGGCCTCGTCCTCATTTCTTCAACAAGCCTCGGCTGACCTCCTTAATGAGATCGGATTTTCTAGCAATGTTTTCACTGAACCAAGCATCCACTTTCTTAGCACTTACTTACATTACATTATATTTATATGGCTGATTACTTGATTAATGTCTCTTTGGTGCACTTGACTGTAAGCTCCATGAGAGCAGGGGTCCTGTCTGCTTTTGCCTAAAATTGCATGCCCACACTTAGCATAAGCCTGGCCCAATGCAGATGCTGAATAAATGAAGAAGGGGAAAATCACTTATTGCTGATATTTAATGACCCCCAAAGCTAAATCTGTTGCTGAACAGAAATGGATGTGGCCTGTGCTAAAGGACCTTAGGACCCATTCACTGTCCATCTGCATGCTGGTTAAAAATGACTTTCTCACACAGATCAGAGGTCCTCTTAGGGGGGAAAATGAGAACTATAGTACAAGAAGAGGGAAAGTAACACCTCACTCCTCTTTCTCTCTAAAACCAGATTCCGCTTAGGGCTTATGTCAGAAGGTAACAACTTAATCTCCAAAAGTAAACTTTGGATTAGGTTTAAATGATCAAAATTCAATTTTATATCTGTGGCTTGAAATCAGGTGAGATACAAGTTTTAGAAAAAGGATAAGATGATTTTGCTACTTCCTACTATATTTCTATTTCATTGCATGATCATGGTCTTTAAAAAATCATCTTACGCATGAATTTGAATTGAAACAAAACTTCTTACCTGGTTTGGGGGAAAAAGCAAGATGTGAGCACTTCTATGTAATTATGTAAAACAACCTCAGAAAATGTAAAGTCAAATTAGGGTTTTCAAATTAAATAGAAAGATAAGCTTTGTGAGTAGAGGGAAACATTCACTGAGGAGTCTATTTTCCCCCTTAAAGTTAATTAAATATTGTTTCATTTTTTATTTTTTTGAGACAGTCTTGCTCTGTCACCCAGGCTGGAGTGCAATGGCATGATCTCGGCTCACTGCAACCTCTGCCTCCCAGGTTCAAGCGATTCTCCTGCCTCAGCTTCCAGAGTAGCTGGGATTACAGGCGCCCACCACCACACCTGGCTAATTTTTGTATTTTTAGTAGAGACGGGGTTTCACCATTTTGGCCAGGCTTTTCTCAAACTCCTGCCCTTAGGTAATCCACCCACCTCGGCTTCCCAAAGTGCTGGGATTACAGGCGTGAGCCACCGCGCCTGGCCAATTAAATACTGTTTTATAGATCTAATACTGAGATAATGGTCCATACAGAACAAATTGCTTTCAGGTCAGTACCCAACATACATGGAAGTCAGGTTTCACTGCATTGATAGAGGGAAATGGGAAAATGAGGCACAAAAAACATAAAAAGCAATGGAAAGTTTCAAAAAATAATCCTCGTGTCAAGAAAATATCCATTTGTTTCCAGATTATGCATTACAGGATTTCAGTCCTAGCCTTGTCCTTTCAATTTAAAACCATAACATTGAGCCAAGGCTATTCTTCTCTGTGTAGCCAAAAATTCATCAAGTATTTTTAAAATGATAACAGAGAGTGGAGAAATAAAAAAAATGGCCCTTTTTCTGAAGGCAATTATATTATATTTCCATGAGTAACATGTTACATTTGTTATTGTAAAAAGGAAACTGACTTTTTACTCTACAAAAAAACATTATTTTCAGAATACTTTTGTATAAGAGAATTAATCTGATCTTCTCTCATTGGCGGGTGAAGAGGGACATGGAAACAAACAAACAAATATATATATATTTATATATATATACACACATGTATATATACTCTACAAAAAAAATTATTTTCAGCATACTTTTGTATAAGAGAATTAATCTGATCTTCTCTAATTGGCCAGTGAAGAGGGACACGGAAACAAACAAATATATATATATATTTGTGTGTATATATATATATATTTGTGTATATATATGTATGTATATATATACACAAATATATATATACACACACATATATATTTCTTTTAACATTCAACATTCTGATACATGGCATATTACAGTATATTTTGGAGGGCTACAGTGGATTATGGAATTTGAAAAACTCTACTTCCTTCTGCCTAACGAAATACTTGTATGGAGTCAGGTAAAATTACGGGGGCAATCAAAAATCTGATGGCAATAGTTTTATAGGTTTTGTTTGATTTAAGGAGTACAGTGACAGTCTGGTTATCATAATCTAGTGGTTGGAAATTAGCTTTAAACACTCTGGCAGCCATATCTCCTGAAAAGTGTTCTAAATGGGCTTGAAAAGCCATGAGCTGGGTAGACTTAGGAGTTTTAGAAAAGAAATCTCTCTCAGTAATGAAGGCGGGACCTTATACTACACTGAGCCCCATAATATCCTGGTTCCTGAAAGATGAGACTCATGTAATCACTCATGGTCCTTATTCTTCAGTGTGTTCCTCAGTGAACATACACAGACTGAGAGTTCACTATGGTTCTAGCATTCTATCAGTCTCACATCTTAACATGAGTTCTAAGATCATTGTGCCATCTCAACAGTATGCATTTTATTTCTATTTTTTACTAGATTTAAAAAATCTTTATACTGTGATGGGTTTTTGGATACAGTTAGGACTTCTAGGACCCTTATAAACACTGTTTGCTAAGCTGTATAGGTGTCCAATCTGCCCTTTGAGACTAATGGCCCTAATTACATGACTGACGTACTTTACAGATAAAGTGAAATCACCTCAGTACAATGACCTTAGCTCATTCATACCTGGCATGTTCTGAGTAATGTAGTTACTTTCATTTATATGTGAGTGTATATTTTACATTATCATTATCACCACATCTTAGCCCATTCATCCGTAGTGTGGTCTTAGGGAAATGAAAGGAAATATGGGAAGGTTCAGTGCTGATAAAGGAACTGAAATTAGGGTTCCTACAAATGCAATGGTAGACTGATTCCTGTTTCAGAGTCAGATCGACAAAAATAACTGAGGGAAGAAGATAGAATTGGCATCAAAGAAGTAAAATTACAACTATTTTCTTACCCTACACTGGCAACAACAGTTAAATTTGAGTTCTTTCCAATTCCCTAAAGGACCAGGCTTTCTCTTGGTTACAATATGCATGGATGTATTCCTAAAAAACTGTATAATCTAAATTTTTACAAGACTAAATGTATCACAAATACACAAAGGAAGTAGTTCTCTTTCCCTCCTAAAAAAATAGATAATGTGACACTCCTATGTCTCTTGTGTCTCGCAATTAGTTCTATAGTATGTCACAAGGAATTTGTTACTACTAACAGCTGAAGTATCAAGGTTTGTGAATTATTTACTTTAAAAAAATGTTGAGTGTGTGCAAGATTTTCCCTACAATAAAATCACTTTTATTAATTTCCATTTGACCATGCTTCCTTGAGTGGGACAGAAAAGGATGACATTTCAACCATTATACTGGGAATTGTCTTAATCCATGGCCTAAGTTTGCCAAAGCTGAAGTGATTGATTTGCCAGTGTGCTGTTTATAATCATGGTGTGATAATTAAGTGATTGTGATGTTTCACTGGCCCCACAAAATTGTTTTCAGTTTTGTCAAGATCTAGGTCTGCTCATGGGAGTGTTGGGTGTGTGCATGCCAGCACTCGTGTGCATCGAGGTGGAAAAAGAGACTGAAATAAATATTATTAAATAATTATGCACTCTTTAACGTTTTTAAACTCGCAGAATTCTGATACCCAAGAGATGGTTAATTGACCATAAAAATAAGTCTGTGCTTATGTCTATCATACCATTTGATCATTCTACAACTGTAATTGCTTGTTGACCTATCTGTATCTCTTGAGTTCCTTGAGGATGACAACAGTGTCTTACACACAGAGCACACCCAATAAATATTTGTTCAGTCAACTTCAATAAACATTATTTAAAAAAATCTATAAAATGTGAATTTATACAAAAGCCAAATGGGGAGTCAATTAACTTTACAAATTCCTTGACAGAATGTGTGCTTAAAATTATCTTAGAAAAAGTCGATTTGAGGAGTCCACCCATTAAATGGACTTTTTTTTTATTAAAATTTTTTTTATTTTCTTTTTTTTCTTTCTTTTTCTATTTTTTTTTTTTTTTTTTTTTTTTTTTTTTTTTTTTTTTTTTTTTTTTTTTTTTTTTTTGGAGATAGGGGTCTCACTATGTTGACCAGGCTGATCTCCAACTCTTGGCTTCAAGTGATCCTCCCATCTTGGCCTCCCAAAGGGCTGGGATTACACGTGTGAGCCACTGCACCCAGCCGATTCTTTTTTTTTTTTTTTTAAGCCAAGCGTATTTGTACTTACTCTTAAGGAATTTCAAACTCTTTACTAACATTAATTCAGTTTAGTTCAACCAAGGTTGTTAGTTTCTACTCTGTGCAAGATTTTATGATGTGTGCTAAGGAAACATGATGAACTAGACATACTTCTTATTCTTAAATATTAGGTGTGCAAGTAAGTAATTGTAATATAGCATGAGAAGGGTAGTTATATATATATGCACATATATTATATATACATACATATTTTATATATATATACATACACATATGTAAAATATCCAGTTATCATAAAGGAGGGAAGATCAAGCCTACTAAGACAAGTTCTGGAAGTTTTCCTGACAGAAATGACATCTTAGCTGAAGCTTCAGTGATGGATAGTTGGTGATTAATGAGCAAATCATGGGGAAGGAGAAGATAATTATCCTAGGAAGATAGCACAGCATCACAACAACAAGCACAGAGACATGGAACATCATGGATGGAAATAGATGTGCCAGGGGAATGTGTTGAAACATGTGGTTAGGGAGGCAGGCAGGTTGCAGACTACGTAGGGCCCACCCAGCATGACATTCTGAGGAGCTAGCACTCAATACCACAGCCAGGAGTTCTAAGCCTAAAGTGAACACAATTATATTTGTGTTTTTAGAAGCCCACAAATGTGGCAGGAGGATGATCAGAGAATGAGAATTGTCCTGACACTTATTTTGCAAATGATAAGGCAGGAACTTTTAAATAATGCCAGACAGTGCCACAAGAAATACAGAGAAAGAGGTAGACGTAAGAAAGAGTCATGAAGCAAATCCACAGAACTTGGAGGTGAGTAGTGATGGGGTGGTGATGAGTATTACACCAGGCTATTAGCATCTCATTAACACTTCTTAGATCCCCTAGACAAGTTCTTCTGCACTTCAGCATCTCAAAATCACCTGAGGAGCTGTTTAAAACCCTCAAGCCCAGATGCATGAAGTCAAAAATCTCTGGAAGTGGGAGGCCATGTCATTATGATTCCAATGTGCAGTGAAGGCTGAGAAGTACTGGTGTAGATGAAGACTCTTCCTCTAAGTTATTTGGGAAGAAAACGAGAGCTTAAGTGACCCATCCAAAGTCACAGATAATGGGAAATAAAATCCAGGCCTCCCATTTCCCAGCCCAGTGGTCTGACCACCAGATTGAATTACACCTAAGAACATCAGCAGATCGTTAACCAGCACTGACAAACCAGGTCCACGGCATTTATTCATTCACACTCCTGTGTGCCCAATGCTAGCGGAAACTGACCATACTAAGAAATAGCAGATATTTTACTTCTTGAGATGATGATGTTGGTGATGATGACAAATTGCTCAGAAAAACATAATACTCCTAAATGTAAAGCCAAAGAGTATACAATGCAAGGTATAATTAATGCTAGAAGCACTTGCTGAAAGAGCTACAAGGAGTTCAGAAAAAATGAGAGTTAACTCTGGAAAAGATCATTCAAGGAGGAGACAAGACTCAGCAGAATGTAAACTTGACATTATGAGTATTTCAAAAGGCAATGAATGACATTTCATAATCTTTCACTAGCAATCCAATTAATTCTGACAGGTATGCACGTAAGTTACTTAGTATTGCTTTTGCTAGGGAAGATTTAGTAGATTCAGGGGGCACTTACTGCCCTTGCACAACTTTTAGTCATAAATCAAAATGTAGATACAGTCATTTTATTAACAGAAGGATTGGGTCAATTGGAGAAAAAATCCAATTAACAGTGAAGGAAGATGAATTATTATTAACAAGTTCATGCAGTTGTGAAGAATACCTTCAAAGTGTTTCTTCACACAGAGTAGATAATCTGTTTAACTGGCATAGTGATAATATTCACTGTGCCTACACGTAAATATCATGAAAGTACAAATTTAATACTCAAGACTTTATCTGGAGAATCTAAAAAGACCAATTTCCTATAATATTACAATAATTCATCATCCTATAACCATCATTCCTTCATCCCTCTCTCCTTTGTACTACATTGAACATAGTTTCATCTTTCCTGTGATATCCTCATCCTTTGAGTTTTAGATGTCAAGGTACAATCTACTGCCTTGTCCACTCCCACAAATACCCACTCCTGTTGGGAGAATCCATGGTGAGTGGTGAAGAGCATGCACACTGGCCTCAGACTACCTGGGTTCAAATCCTGGCTCTATCATTTACTAGCTAGATGATTTTGAGTAATTTATTCAAAATTATTCAACCTCTGTGTGTTTCAGTTTCTTCATCCTTAAAATGAGAATAATAGTATCTACCTCAAAAGGTTGTGGTGAAGATGCTTCAATCAGTTAAGACTTGCAAAGTGCTTATAACAATGCCTGAATACAATATGTACTCAATAAATATTGGTTATTATTAGAGTGTCCTGTGCTAGCAGGTGTTCAGTCAATATTGCATGGAAGGGTTGTTAAGAGACTGATGACATAGAAATAACGCGAAAGATAAAAGCATAGCAACATACACTACAACCAACAAGTCTTGGTGTTGGCCAGGCACGGTGGCTCATGCCTGTAATCCCAGCACTTTGGGAGGCCAAGGAGGGTGGATCACCTGAGGTCAGGAGTTCAAGACTAGCTTGGCCAACATGACGCAAACACTAAAAGTACAAAAATTAGCCAGGCGTGGTGGCGTGCACCTGTAATCCCAGCTACTCAGGAGGCTGAGGCAGGAGAATTGCTTGAACCGGGGAGGCTGAGGTTGCAGTGAGCTGAGATCGTGCCACTGCACTCCAGCCTGGGTGACAGAGTGAGACTCTATCTCAAAAAACAAAATGTCTTAGTCTTTTTCCTAATGAAATTCATACTTGGAGTAAAATTCTAGAGAACTTCTGTAACTTCTCTTTGACTTTTATAGCTATAAAATAATGATGTTAGTACTTTTTTACCCCTTCAAACTGACATTAGGATTAATTCTATAATATTTAGTTTGGTGCAAAAGTAATTGTGGTGCAAAAGTAATTTCCTTTTAACGGCAAAAACGGCAATTACTTTTGCACCAACCTAATATTATAGAATTAATATTTTTGAAACATTTGAAGATTGTGTTTTGCAGGTGCAAAATATCATTTTTCTCAATATCTCAATTTCTGTCCAAAGCTTTCCAGAAAGAACAGGGAACTATTTCTGATGGAATCCTCAAAGAGCTGAATACCACATTCTTTGTTCGACTTGGCAGACTTGGAGCTTCGTGAGTGCTAATTGTCTAATATTAATGCACATAGAGTGAAGACAGATGCAAGCCCTATCAAGAGACTGTGGTGGAAGAACAAAGGATTGTGACAGTGCCTTTTAAGGAAAGTGGCATTGTCCTGCGCTATCTTTTAAAATGCCCAAATAAACCGGCATATGTCTCATGACATTCTTACCTATGTCAAAGCATTAAATTGATGCCTCGTTGAATTCAAAGTGATCCCATCTCTAAGCTCAATGTCTTTAAGAGTGATAAACCCAAATGCAGTGGAGGATATTCAGTGCACAACCCCAGGGAATAAAAATGTATGTCAGACACTGATTTATTAAGTAATTTCTGTGAAAGCTGCACCTCGGTGATACATCGCGGGGGCTGAGTTATTGGCGGAGGATGTCCTAGGCCACGTGGAAGCATCCCAAGCTTCTTGAATTTACAACTCGCTGAAAGAAAGAGGGGAAAGAGCTGCTGAGAGAAAACCACCATTCCATTTAGGTGGTTTGTTAAATTGTGATTTGTGGCAAGCACTCATTTCAAAGCCACTGTGTTTTGTTTGATGAGTTCTTGCCTTTGCCTGTGACATGGAACCACATGTTCTCTGAGGAGGCTAACGGAGGGCTGCAGGAGCTCTGTGTCTGCCTCCAGGATGCAGAATGGCCAAGTGCATTTTCCACACAGTGGCTTCTTCTCCAATAGATCACTGTCACTCTAGCCCCTGATCTAGACCCCAAATCTGTGAAAACGGATATTAAATTATTCCACATGACAGTTTCTGTATGATTTCACTTCAAAGGCTTTTAAAGCTAAAAGGAGCCTTAGAGATCATGTAGAGACAAACTTCTCATTTTATAGATTAAAAAATGAAGACTCAGAGAAATGATGAGCCTTGGCCAAGAACACACAGCCAGGCCCTGGTTCAGTCAGGACTGGAGTCCAGTGCCTCAGACATAGACCAACACCCTCCCCCTGCTTGAGCTAATGTCTGCATCACTGAGGTTGGATTATGCTAATGCATACTGCCCTTTGCTTGAGTGCCTGATATATTACCTAAACACAGCTTAGGACATTAGGAAAACTCAAACACACAAACAAACAAACAAACAAACAAAAAACAACAAAGGAGTGATGTGCTAGGCATTGTTGCTTATAGTAAAGTTATGGGCAAAAAGCCTAAAATGCAGGCTGCTTTTAAATAGGCACAGAATAAGCCAGGTGCGGTGGCTCACACCTGTAATCCCAGCACTTTGAGATGCTGAGGTGGGCAGATAACTTGAGGTCAGGAGGTTGAGACCAGCCTGGCCAACATGACAAAACCCCAACTCTACTAAAAATACAAAAAAATTAGCTACTCGAGAGGCCGAGGCAGGAGAATCCCTTGAACTCAGGAGGCGGAAGTTGCAGTGAGCCAAGATTGTGCCACTGCACTCCAACCTGGGCAACAGAGAGAGACTCTATCTCTGGCGGAGGGGGAGGGGGGAGAAAGCAGAGAATAATATGACTAAACGGCTTGATTAAAAAGTGTTAGTTTTCTTGGGAGACCCAGGCAGGTGGATCACCTGAGGTCAGGAGTTCGAGACCAGTCCGGCCAACATGATGAAACCCCATCTCTACTAAAAGTACAAAAATTAACCGGGTACGGTGACAGGCACCTGTAATCCCAGCTACTCGGGAGGCTGAGGCAGGAGAATTGCCTGAACCTGGGAGGCGGAGGTTGCGGTGAGCCAAGATCACACCACTGCACTCCAGCCTGGGTGACAAGAGCGAGATTCCGTCTCCAAAAAAAAAAAAAAAAGTGTTAGTTCTCAACGAGGTAACATAGAGCATGCTACAGTGAGCAGTAAACATACTGTTTGCAAAGATTTCCAACTCATTGGCCTTATCTAAAATATTTACAACCTATTTCCAAATCTTGTGTTATTTCACTGACTTTCTTATGATTCAACCAGAAGCACATGCCTAGTCAACCACAAGTATTTCTTTCATGCCTATTATGTACTGTTTAATATAATTCTCAGTGATAAGCAGAATACCAATTCAAAATTTCAATTGGTTTGAAATACCAATGCAAAATTAGCTGTTAAAAAAGCAACTTTATAATATCCACCTAAGATTAGATGTGTGTCCAACACAGGATGCTAATTAACATAGAACATTGACTTTCTGTTTTCTCTTTTTCTTTCCCACTTTCTCTCTATATAAATATTTATGCTCACACACACGCACAAACATATCTGTGTAGGTACATATGTATATATAGATACATCTCTTGACATCAAGTAGTTTGTGTTTGTGTATAGCATATATACATATACTAGGGCGTGTGCGTGTGCGTATTACAATAGTCCCATCAAAGTGGTGAATATATAGGTACACAGACTGAGTATGCTTGGAGTTTAGTACACTGGAGAAATTGATAGATATCTACATATGTATATGTGTGTATCTATCTATCTCTCTACCTATCTATACCACCTCCCTTGACCTTGGCTTTGTTCCTGGAGCATAAAGTAGCCAAGGTACCAAAAAGTAAACTTTTCTTTGATTTTGGAATCTTAACTCATTAAAGCTATTCAAAAGCTTGGAAATCTTTGAATGGAATAATCTCCCAACAAATAGTGAATGAAAATGCATGACCAAATGTCATTGCTGTGTAACAGACCACAAAAATAAACCTTGAGTCTAATCAACTTTTATTTAAGTTCACATCTTTCAGCAGCAAGTTCCAGTTTTCCTAAACCATTTGCCTTCTGATGCTTAGAATTACATGAAGCGAGGAGATTGGCTTCATATTCTGCAGGGTGGTGTATTGTAGAGAATCAGAACAGGGCTGTTGCAGTAATGGGAGAAGGCAGCACCTACTTGAACTTCTTCAGATACTTCAATGTTTGTCTGGACCAATGTTAATATCTGGAAGTCTACTGGTAATAAATTATTTATGTGGATCCTCTTAAAATAAACTAAACAAACAAAAGCTGTTTTTCCTCATTGCATAAGTAATTTTATAGGGAAGAAAAGACTGACTTTCTATTCACTTTCCTAGACTCCATAACTGACTCTTTGAAATAAACTGACAGGCAGATTAACAGGAGAAAAAATATATAAACTTATTAATTTTTAATTTCATGTGCATGGGGATATCACAGGAAAATAAGGTGAACACCCAAAGAAATGGTAAGGTTTGGGAGCTTGTATACCATCTTAATAGGGGAAGAAGTGTGGGGAGAGGTAGGTCACATGGGAGAGAGCAAATGATTTTTAAGAAAGAAGAATGGGCTTTTAGAAGCATAAATATGATAATGTGATCACTTGTGACAAAATTTGCCTAGGTGTGGTGTCAATTTCCAGTGTCCTCTTTTTTTTTTTTGAGACAGAGTCTTGCTGTGTCACCCAGGCTGGAGTGCAGTGGTACGATCTCCGCTCACTGCAACCTCCGCCTTCCGGGTTCAAGCAATTCTGCCTGCCTCAGCCTCCCAAGTAGCTGGGATTACAGGCACCCACCACCATGCCTAGCTAATTTTTTTTATTTTTTAGTAGAGACAGAGTTTCACCATGTTGGCCAGGCTGATCTTGAACTCCTGACCTCAGGTGATCTGCCCTGTCCTCTCTTTTAATAAGCGTCAATCTTCTTCTGTTGATGAAATTCCCAGGGAGGGGATTAATGACAATGGAGTCAATTTTGAAGGATCTGTCTTTAGGCAGATAGGAGAGTTCAGAGAAAGCCTCTCATTGCATTTGCTGCTTTTCAAGTGCCCTCAGCTCAAAATAATAAATATAGTTGTCCCTTGGTATCCCTGGGGATTGGTTGCAGGATCCTTGCGAATACCAAAATTCACCAATGCTCAAGTCCCTTATATAAAATGGTGTAGTGGCCAAGCACAGTGGCTCATGCCTATAATCCTGGCACTTTGGGAGGCTGGGGCAGGAGGATCACTTGAGGCCAGGAGTTTGAGATTAGCCTAGGCAACATAGCAAAACCCCATCTGTACAAAAAAATTTTAAAAAATATCTGGACATGGTTGCACATGCCTGGTGTCCCAGCTACTCAGGAGGTTGAGTTGGGGGAGGGTGACTTGAGCCCAGGAGATCATGGTTGCAGGGAGCCATGATTGTGCCACTTTACTCCAGCCTGGACAACAGAGAAAGACTTCCATCTCTTTTAAAAAAAACTAAATATATATACACATATTATATATATATATATATATACACACACACACGTATATGTAGGATATATGCAAATACTATACCATTTTATTACATTTATATATACACATATTATATATACACACATATATATACGTGTGCATGTGTGTGTGTGTGTGTATGTATGTGTATATATATATATATATATATATATATATATATATATATATATATATACATAAAATATGTGAGTCCCTGGAAAGGGCCCCACCCTGGAGCTGAAAAGCCTGATACCTTGGCCCAAAGTGAGAGCTCACATCCACGTTTCCCCACTTGAATGTTGCCTTTTCCAGAATCACCCATGGCCCACCCCATAAAATCCCCAGGCTCAGCCAGCAGAGAGGAGGATAAGTAGTTGGACATTGGAGACTATGGTTGGATGTTGGAGAGAAGCAACTTGATTTCAGAGGGACAGCTTGATGGCATATCTTCAGAGAGGAGTCTGGCCAGACATGGCTGGACTCCAGGGGAAGATTATCTTCCCACTTTGTCCCCTTTTCAGCTCCCCTTCCCACTAAGAGCCACTTTCATTGGCAATAAATTCCCCTGTGTTTGCCGTCTTCAGTTCATTCCTGCAACCTCATTCCTTCTGGATGCTGGACAAGATCTCGGGTGCCATGAGTGTAGGTGCAAAGGGCTGTCACACTGACCCTCCACTGAGCTGTTAACACTTAAGCCACCCACAGGTGGCAAGGCTAAAAGGGCACTGTAACACTCCTTCTGAGTCTACAGGAGTCATGGGCACCTCCACCCCCAGATGCCACTACAGGGCTGGTACAGAGTTTGTACTTGCCAGTGCCCAAAAGCACACGCCCTGGCTCCTGTACCTGCTCACCTGCCTGCTCCCCCTCCCAAGAGAGGTGGAGTGCAGTAGGTCGAGTGAGTAGAGTTTGCTCCTGCCAGTGCCCATGAACTCCAGCTCCCACCCATGAAAAGGTCAGGGAAATATCCTCCTTCATTAGGACCCCAAAATCACTACACTAATGGGAAAAGTCAAGCCAGGAACTGCTTAGGGCCAACCTGCCTCCCTTTCTATTCAAAGTCATTCCTATGCTCACTTAGATAAATGTATATCTGACTGCCTCCTTTGGAAAGGCTAATCAGAAACTCAAAAGAATGCAATCATTTATCTCTCACCTACCTATGACCAGGAAGCCCTCTCCCCACTTTGAGTTGTCCCGCCTTTCCAGATGGAACCAATGTACATTTTATATATATTGAATGATATCTGGTGCCTCCCTAAAATGTGACTGGACCACCTTGGGCACATGTTGTCAGGACCTCCTGAGGCTGTGTCATGGGCTTGCATCCTTAACTTTGCCAAAATAAACTTCCTAAATTGACTGAAAACTGTCTCAGTTATTTTGGGTTAACATGTGTGTGTATGCATGATAAAATGGTGATAAAATGGTATAGTATTTGCATATAATCTATATATATCCTTCCATACACTTTAAATCATCTCTAGATTAGTTGTAATACCTAATACAATGTAAATGTTGCAAAAAGAGTTGTTACAGTATATTAGGTTTTTATTTGTATTATTTTTTATTATTGTTTTGTTGTTGCTGTTTTCTCTTTTTTGAATATGTTTTGATTTAAATTAGCTGAATACTTGGATACAAAACCCATGGATAAAGAGGCCTGACTGCATACCAAAACAGTATATTTTGGGGTAGCATATCCTGAACTCCTTGACAGTCATACTTTGGGGTGGTATATTCTGGACTCCAATAATACATATTTATTTCAGACTAACATAAGATACTAATAAACAAAAACAGAGAAATAAAAATAACTCATAATCCCATCACCCACAGATAAATACCATTATGTATATAGTCCCCAGGCCTCATTTCTTTTTTCCTAAGAAGGAAATGTGTACCATATTGTATGTTTTATAACCCGCTTTTCTTATTTCTCTCCATATATAGAAATATTCTGCCTTTACAACATTTTCAATATCTATTCCATAGTCCCTTGGAAAGATGTATGCTTTTATTCTACAAATCCCCTTATGTTGGACATTCTGTTTAGTTTCAATCTTCTAATACGATAAGCAATGCTGCAATGAACTTCTTTGTAGGTAAATATTAGGACAAATTAACGATTTATGCTGTTGCTTAGGATGTTTTAGAATTGCTGGTTTTAAAATATGCTAATTTTAATCCTTTTGGTATTTCCAATCTGCTTTATTTATTTATTTATTTATTTATTTATTTTTTGGAGATGGAGTCTCACTCTGTCACCCAGGTTGGAGTGCAGTGGTGTGATCTTGGCTCACTGCAATCTCTGCCTCCCAGGTTCATGCCATTCTCCTGTCTCAGCCTCCCGAGTAGCTGGGACTACAGGCGCCTACCACCATGCCCGGCTAATTTTTTGTATTTTTAGTAGAGACGGGGTTTCACCGTGTTAGCCAGGATGGTCTCAATCTCCTGACCTCGTGATCCGCCTGCCTCCGCCTCCCAAAGTGCTGGGGTTACAGGCATGAGCCACCGTGCCCGGCCTCCAACCTGCTTTATTAAAAGGCAATACTAAAGTGAAATCTCAGCCATACAGTCTACGTACCATGACTCCTCTTTAGCCACTTTCTATTTCACAATGAACTCCTACATTTTCCATACAGCTACTTTGAACTCTAAATAGGTTCATCATTTCTCTCAATACTGCCAATGCTGGTTATTATCATTTTGTTTCATCTTTGGCAATGCAATAGTAGGAATTCAACAGAGGGCATTGCAATATTATAAGTCCTCTTACTAAATGGAGCATTTAATGAGTACTTGCTCCTCCGAATGAGCATCCGTTGTGGGACAAGCCTGTGCTACATGTTGGATATGAAGGTGGATGTGATGTGGTCACTGCCTCCAGGAAGCTTTAGCTTAAGCTAAAGGCATTAAGCCCCCAAGGACGAAGTAGTGGGGGTTTAAGCAGAAGCTGTTTTAAAGAGGGTGAGTGCAAAACGCGTGGTGAGCCACAGGACCATGTGTATTCAAATGTATGCCATGGGCTGCTGCTGCTGCTGCTGCTGTTTCATATCACTTGGCACTGCTGAGAAGGCTGGCAGTGAGGCTGGTTAAATTTGTAATAAATTGTTCATTTCTGCATAAAGGAACAATGGAACAGCAATTTTTCTTCCCTAATGTTCAGTTACCACTGTCCTTTATGTGAAACGATAACAATGGACTCCCTCCCATCAGCATCTTTGAAACACTCTCCTCCTGTGGAGATGACTGGCCTGTGGTTGTGCAGCAGAGCAGACATGCTCATTTCTGTCGTCAGGTCACCATGTTCCCTGCAGGTGTGTGGCTCATCTTAATCCTCTATGCTTGCACTTAATGGTTTTTTTTGCAAGATTAAAAATGCACGTGTAGCACACATCATTAATCCCCAATTTCAGTTAACTGAACTGTGCGTGTATTTATGCAGCTGCTGACTCCTGAGACACCCACTTGGAAAGAAGACAAAAGTTCTGAATGTACCTTTCTGTAATTCAGTAAACATACAGAGTCCAAATTAAAAAAAAAAAAAATTAAGGATTTTTAATTCAACAGCCTTGCCAATGGGGGCAGTGGTCACAAACACACTTGTTCATGAAAAGATCTATTTCAAGTATTCTCCTGGAAG